>NW_027315846.1:5128662-5238662 GCF_026437365.1 Eucyclogobius newberryi
TGAATTTTGCTAAAAAAATTCTAAAAATGTTATCGCAGAATGGCATGTTTTTTAGGTTTATAATTTCACTTCCTGTTTGTAATCAATGACATCACTCTACAAAACTCATTTAAAACGTCATGATTTGATTTATTTGACCAATAGAAATATATGAGAGCGACTTTATTTTGTTGAATAATAATGTTTAGAGAGTCAAAAAAAGGTGTTTCTTTGTGTAAATTCTGCATAAACTTTGACTGGAATGAGTGTGTGATGTCACCTTTGGTCATTTTGTACAGATTTTTCAACGTTTTCTCCGCATAATTTCACTTCCTGTTTGTAATCAATGACATCACACTTGAAAACTCATTTAACGTCATGATTTGATTTATTTGACCAACAGAAATATACGAGAGCGACTTTATTTTGTTGAGTTCATGTTTAGAGAGTCAAAAAAGGTGTTTCTTTGTGTAAATTCTGCATAAACTTTGACTGGAATGAGTGTGTGATGTCACTTCCTGTCATTTTCTACCAATTTTTCAACGTTTTGTCTACAATTGACGACTCGATTGGTGTAAAACTATCATGTAAATGTACAACAGGTATAAACACACCAAATAAAGTCAAAATTAGAACGTCGTAAAAACCCGTCAGAGGCCCTTTAAATGCCAGGAATGCCAGCTTTTTATTCGCCGTGACAGAGGCCGTGAGTTCATAAGTTAAACCACGTCCGGAGGGATTTGCCCGAAGGCACAACAAAAAGCGCTGCCAGGACCGTTGTTTTAATCCGTCGTTTGGCGCCGGTGCCAAGTCGTGGTGCAGTGTTGACTAAGACTGGATCTACTTCTTCTCGTGTTGCGTCGTGAGGAATTCACTTTGGAGTCGATACAGGAATGACTGGATGTGTTGTAACTTGTGTTGGTTCACTCCTGATGTTTAACGTGTCGCGTGCGCAGTGAGTAAACTGTCCACGCACGTCGCTACGGCAACCAGAGCAGAGCAAAAGCAAGGAAGAATACTTTAATCGAATACTTTGAGTACATTTGAGCGTTCAAACTGGATTTCGATATACCGAGGAATAGGCCAGTCGCTCAATTATTTTAGACAGTATAATGTCATTTTCCACACTACCGTATATTCCAGACTATAAGGCACACTGGATTATAAAGCGCACTGTCAATGAATGGTCTATTTTTGATCATTTTTCATATATAAGGCGCACTGTCGTTTTTTGAGAGAATTAAAGGCTTTTTAAGTGTGCCTTATAGTGCAGAAAATACTGTAAATAGTAGTACTTTCTTTACGTTGCTGTGTGATCTTTTGCTGGTTCTAATCAAGCTCGAGATCATTCTAAAACTGTTCAGGAAAAGTCACTTTTTGTCCTGTTTCTGTGATTTCTGTGAGTGTATAGTTACAATATGTACAATGAATACATTCTGGTTGAAATACTTCATATTTTGGGCTGAATATACGGCTGCTGCTATGTTAATTTACCCATTTAACAATAAAGCTCCATCTTATCTAAGGTTTTATTGTCCCTGGCATGAGTATTTTCCGGTGCATTTGATTTATTTTTCTCTTATTTTGTTTGAAAGCGCGTTTACTTCAAAAATGTCACTGTGTCGATGGTTTCAAATGGATGTATTTCACATTTGTATTGCGCAGGTGGCAGTTTAACAAAGGAATAATGTGTTTTAAAATGTATTTGCCTCTTAGAAAAAGTCATGTATCGCAGTGCTACTTTATAATGTCTGGATTAAACTGTATTTTCACTTCTGCAGTGGCTTTGTTCATTGTCTTTAGCAGTAAGCTCCAAATCCAGAGTTATCTCAAACACACATCTCCTGCAAAGTCCTGGACTCTCCTTTTGGCTCTGAATCCCTCTGATGTCTTCTGCGGTTAAAGGATCACCTCTGATGTCTTCTGCAGTTAAAGGATCACAGTTAAAGCATCACCTCTGATGTCTTCTGCAGTTAAAGGATGACCTCTGATGTCTTCTGCAGTTAAAGGATGACCTCTGATGTCTTCTGCAGTTAAAGGATGACCTCTGATGTCTTCTGCGGTTAAAGGATCACCTCTGATGTCTTCTGCAGTTAAAGGATCACAGTTAAAGGATCACCTCTGATGTCTTCTGCAGTTAAAGGATGACCTCTGATGTCTTCTGCAGTTAAAGGATGACCTCTGATGTCTTCTGCAGTTAAAGGATCACCTCTGATGTCTTCTGCAGTTAAAGGATCACCTCTGATGTCTTCTGCAGTTAAAGGATCACAGTTAAAGGATCACCTCTGATGTCTTCTGCAGTTAAAGGATCACCTCTGATGTCTTCTGCAGTTAAAGGATCACAGTTAAAGGATCACCTCTGATGTCTTCTGCAGTTAAAGGATCACAGTTAAAGGATCACCTCTGATGTCTTCTGCAGTTAAAGGATGACCTCTGATGTCTTCTGCAGTTAAAGGATGACCTCTGATGTCTTCTGCAGTTAAAGGATGACCTCTGATGTCTTCTGCAGTTAAAGGATGACCTCTGATGTCTTCTGCGGTTAAAGGATCACCTCTGATGTCTTCTGCAGTTAAAGGATCACAGTTAAAGGATCACCTCTGATGTCTTCTGCAGTTAAAGGATGACCTCTGATGTCTTCTGCAGTTAAAGGATCACCTCTGATGTCTTCTGCAGTTAAAGGATCACCTCTGATGTCTTCTGCAGTTAAAGGATCACAGTTAAAGGATCACCTCTGATGTCTTCTGCAGTTAAAGGATCACCTCTGATGTCTTCTGCAGTTAAAGGATCACAGTTAAAGGATCACCTCTGATGTCTTCTGCAGTTAAAGGATCACCTCTGAGACTCGGCTAATGCTTCCTCCATCCTCTGCGCCGGCGGCCATGTTGGATACTTTGCATTCTTCGTTTATGGGGAAAGCGCTGGATAAACAACTGGTGTTTTTGTGACTTTAACAGAGACGGGCGATTGTGCAGGTGCTGAAGCAGAGAGACTTCTACTGCTGAAGCAGAGAGACTTCTGCTGCTGAAGCAGAGAGACTTCTGCTGCTGAAGCAGAGACTTCAGCTGCTGAAGCAGAGAGACTTTTACTGCTGAAGCAGAGAGACTTCTGCCGCTGAAGCAGAGAGACTTCTGCCGCTGAAGCAGAGAGACTTCTGCCGCTGAAGCAGAGAGACTTCTGCCGCTGAAGCAGAGAGACTTCTGCCGCTGAAGCAGAGAGACTTCTGCCGCTGAAGCAGAGAGACTTCTGCTGCTGAAGCAGAGAGACTTCTACTGCTGAAGCAGAGAGACTTCTGCTGCTGAAGCAGAGAGACTTCTGCTGCTGAAGCAGAGACTTCTGCTGCTGAAGCAGAGACTTCAGCTGCTGAAGCAGAGAGACTTCAGCTGCTGAAGCAGAGATACTTCAGCTGCTGAAGCAGAGACTTTTACTGCTGAAGCAGAGAGACTTCTACTGAAGCAGAGAGACTTCTACTGCTGAAGCAGAGAGACTTCTGCTGCTGAAGCAGAGAGACTTCTGCTGCTGAAGCAGAGAGACTTCTACTGCTGAAGCAGAGACTTCAGCTGCTGAAGCAGAGAGACTTCAGCTGCTGAAGCAGAGAGACTTCTGCCGCTGAAGCAGAGAGACTTCTGCCGCTGAAGCAGAGAGACTTCTGCCGCTGAAGCAGAGAGACTTCTGCCGCTGAAGCAGAGAGACTTCTACCGCTGAAGCAGAGAGACTTCTGCCGCTGAAGCAGAGAGACTTCTGCCGCTGAAGCAGAGAGACTTCTGCCGCTGAAGCAGAGAGACTTCTGCCGCTGAAGCAGAGAGACTTCTGCCGCTGAAGCAGAGAGACTTCTGCCGCTGAAGCAGAGAGACTTCTGCCGCTGAAGCAGAGAGACTTCAGCCGCTGAAGCAGAGAGACTTCAGCCGCTGAAGCAGAGAGACTTCAGCCGCTGAAGCAGAGAGACTTCAGCCGCTGAAGCAGAGAGACTTCAGCCGCTGAAGCAGAGAGACTTCAGCCGCTGAAGCAGAGAGACTTCAGCCGCTGAAGCAGAGAGACTTCAGCCGCTGAAGCAGAGAGACTTCAGCCGCTGAAGCAGAGAGACTTCAGCTGCTGAAGCAGAGAGACTTCAGCTGCTGAAGCAGAGAGACTTCAGCTGCTGAAGCAGAGAAACTTCTGCTGCTGAAGCAGAGAAACTTCTACTGCAGTTTGAGTTAGTTTTAGTCATGTTTTAGTCATTTGAGCTAGTCCTTGTTTAGTGATGGTGTAATCTTGGTTTAGACCTGGTAATCCACCTGGTTTGGTCCTGGTTTAGTCCTGGTCTGGTCCTGGTTTAGTCCTGATTTTGATTCCCCTCGTTTAGTCTCGAGTTTGGCCTTGTGTAGTTTCACTTTACAAATGGCTTTATCTTGATAAACATTAGATCTGAAATGTCTGACGTGTTCAGCCTCGTTCTCGGCGCTGGAAAAGCCCGACTTTCTGACGTTTGGGGTGAATAATCACTGCTGGAACATGACTAAAAATGTCTTACGTTGCGTCGCCTGTGACTCAGATGAACCGAGCGCGGTGGGTTTGGCCGCGATTTCTCAATAACCCCGTCCCCTCCGCCGTCTCCTCCGCCGTCTCCTCCGCCGTCTCCTTGTTTGTTTGGACGGATGGTTTTCCTGCCGGTGACGGACGGCGTTAGTCGGCCTGAACGCGCCTCTCTGAACTGTTGTCTTGCGGGGATTTCAAGGTGATTTCCAAAACAAGGCCTCAGGGCGGCTTTTGTTGAGCACTAAACCCTCTTGCACAGTTTGTTGATCACTAAAGACGCTCGGGTCGTGGTAGTTTGTCGGTGTATTTTGCTTTAGAAGGAAAAGTAGCACGAATAAGAACAGACTCGCGATACTTTCCTCGTTTTGGCTGCACAAACGCTTCTTTTCTTTCCATTTCGGCACATCTTAAACGCTCTAAAGTAAAATAAATAACTGTGACCGCCTTAGATGTCTGCAGATGGACAAAGCTGAATGTCAGCGCTGCAAGTTTAAGCGCAATCAAATCAAAATTGTAATTTGTCGGCACGTTTAGCTCAAAGTATTTAGGCAATGTATTTTCTAAAGCTCAAAATCACAACAGCAAGAGCTTTCAATGGTCAATAATAGAGAGCCAATGTTAAAGTGCCCATGACAGGTTTTTACGATTTTAAAATTTTGACGATTTTAAAATTTTGACTTTGTTTGGTGTATTTATACCTGTTGTACATGTAAATTATAGTTTTACGCCAATCGAGCAGGTGTTTGTGGAGAAAATGTTGTAAAATCTGTTGAAAATGACAGGAAGTGACATCACACCAGAGACACTCATTCCAGTCAAAGTTAATGCAGAATTTACACAAAATAAACTACTTTTTTGACTCTCTAACATTAATTCAACAAAATAAAGTCGCTCTCATATATTTTCATTTCTCACATAAAAAAAATTGTGACATTAGATGAGTTTTGCCCAGTGGGTGGATCATTTCCTGTTGTGATGTCATCAATTACAAACAGGAAGTGAAATTATAAACCTAAAAATGTGCTATTCTCTGATGATTTTTTAAATATTTTTTAGTAAAATTCTAAATATATTCATCTCAACTCCATTTTGGATCGATGAGTCGTCCGACCTGTAGGGGGCACTTTAATGTCAGTATTAAAACATAAAACGCAACTCTATAATCGAAGCTCTTTACATCTTTTATTTTGTTATTTCCACATGTGTTTTCTCGTCGTACACACTCTCTAGTCTCCTCTCTTTTACGCTATAAATAAAACGTTTAAGTCTTGATTGCGACGCCGTACTCCGCATTTCCTCCTCGTTCGGTTTCCTTGGCAACCTCAGTTTCAAAAGCTTACCTCTCCTGTGTGTCATGTTAAACAGCAGACAAAAGCACCCGAGTCACATTAGAAAGGGAGCGTAACTGGAGATAACCTGTTCACTTTACGTAATCGCCTCCGTTACAATGCAAATTCCTCTAACGCCGTCCACACTTGAGCTACAAACTCCTCCATTCTTCTTCTCCTTCTTCAATTTAAAGCAGCGCTGTGGAACATTTCTGGTGAAGAGTTCTGTGGACATGTTATTGCTTTGGTATTTAACTCGTCTGCCTTGATGGTGATGAGCTGAGTTGGATTATTATGACCAATAAAACACTTATATTGGGAAATTCGTGTCGGATGAGGCAAGGCGAGTTCACCCGAAAAGTTACGTAATGCACCTTTTCAAGATTAAAGTGCCTATGACGGTTTTCCTGTTTTTCTAATTATGACTCAGTTTGGTTTTGTAGAACCTGTGGTAAATATTTATCATAGTTTTACTTCTGTTAAGTTGCAGTTTGTGAAGACATTTTGAATAGTTAAAAAATGACAGGAAGTAGAGCTGTATGCCTCTGTGATGTCATCAACGTGCGACGTGCCATTGAAAACACAGTTTAAACTCTTAACTGACACACTTTTCTGACAATCATTTTAACAATCATTCAACAAAATAAAGGTGTTTTATGGTGTTATTGTGTGTCAAATTTCAACTGTTAAACCATTCGTTTATGTGGATTTTGGCTCTTGTTTACAGTCTGGTTGCTAGGTAACCATTGTGGAATTACCTCTACCTGTGTCATATTTACTGTACAGTTATGAAGTTTACGGAAATGGTTTAACTGGGAGAAAATAGGCAAAATATTTAGTAAAATCTTAAATATAATTGTGTTCACTGCGTTTTAGTGAAAAGTGTCATTTACTTATTTCTTGTGAATGTTGGTGAATCTGCTTCTCCTTTATTTATTATTAATGGCCGTTTCATCGAATAACTTTCTAAATTTCTGCTGGTAAATTTAACCATTTTGGAAAGCAGCTGCTGTTGTGATTTTGGACGTTACAAGAATAAATTGAATTGAAAAGACTGAGCAAATAATTCTCATCTTAACATGAAGTGATGTCATTTTTAAAAGCTGTTTTCACATATTATACATTATTAATGTTTGTCATTGACCTTTAAACCCTTGAGTACCTTTGTTTTGGCATCTCATGTTTTCAAACTTAAAATAATGCATAAAAATAAAAAATACACATTCTTTTGCATCAGAAGTGCTCCCTATACTGGGGTTTGGTGTTAGCACACCATCTACCGGCAGCAGTGGGAATTGCAATTAAAAAAAAAAAAAAGGTGCTAATACAATCATGCAGCTAAAATTAACTCTTGTTTGACGACAGAAATGCTCAGAACCGTATGATTTATGGATTTAAAAACAGAGCTCGACCTTTGACTTCACAAATCTGGGAATTTTGGAGCCGAGTCTTTTCCTGAGGCTCAGAACAAGGATCACGTAAACGGGATTAAGAAACAAGCGCGAATGAACAAAATCCTACTCCAGGTATGTTTTTGACAAGGAAACGATAACGTGGTTAAAACCATAATTAAAAGTACAGTTTTGCATAATATTTGTCATTTGATTGAGCTCTTTACGCCCAATGAGCAAACGGTGAAGAAAAGTAACTTGTTGCACGTTTTAAGAGCTCTAAACTACATCGTTGGCAGATTTAAACTGATTAAAATCCAACGGTTCTGCAGGATATCTTGTCGTTTTCAGTAAAGTCTATTATCATATCATTGCAGCCTTTTATGAACGTGTAACTACAACGTCCAGCTTCCACTTCAGCCCCAGTGAAAGACGCTAAAGGTGGTGCATCTGTCGTCGTCATGGTCGCGGTAGACGTGTAATTGACGTGTGTGTAATTGCGCCGCAGCTCTTCCTGTGTTTGTCTTCTCTCCTCTTTCCTCACATTGTGCCCTTTACTCTTTTCCTCGGCTCCTTCAGGAAGCCGGGCATCCCCCAAAGACCCTCGTATCGCTCCATCGCACATAGTTTACGCTCAAGCTCAGAGCGTTTCAGCAGATCTGATGATGGCGGAAGTGGGCGGGGTTTAAACTGGGCTCGAGTAACTGCAAATGAACATACTCTGGAAGTACTAAACGGGTCAAAGATCATGTAAGAGTATTGTAAGAGTCACTGTGGCATCTGATTTCTACTTGGAAGTTGATGGAAATGGAAAGGACGAAACGTTAAAAAATCACATGTTTTCAAAAGGTAGAACACAATAACGCGAAATATGAACGTTAAAATCAGTACATTTTGTCAACGTAAAGCTTTTGTCACTTTAGAATTATTCAAAAGTGACTTGTCTTGAGTAAAAGTCGCTGCATCTGATGATTTGATGAACAGTCTAAGTTCTTTCACGGGTTTTGGGGATTTAAAGATTTAAACTGTCACAGGCTTTTCAACAGGCCGGTAAAAGTACAGGATTAATGCAGTATTAGTACTCTCTAATACTACTGCAACTCTTAGTACTTCTAATACTACTACAACTCTTAGTACTTCTAATACTACTACAACTCTTAGTACTTCTAATACTACTACAACTCTTAGTACTTCTAATACTACTACAACTCTTAGTACTTCTAATACTACTACAACTCTTACTACTTCAATACTACTACAACTCTTACTACTTCAAATACTACTACAACTCTTGGTACTTCTAAAACTCCTATGACTCTTACTACTTTTAATACTAATACTGCTACTGCTATAACTCCTATTATTTACTCCTACTGCTACACCTCTACTACTAACACCAAAATGTATTACTACTACTGCTTATTCTCCTTTCTATTACTACTACTATTACTACTGCTATTATTACTACTACTACTACTATTACTACAGCTATTATTACTAGTACTATTGCTATTACAGATGAAAAATAGCCTACTACTACTTTTACAACTATTACTACTACTACTAGAGGTGGACAAATAAAGATAATCTTCAGTGTTGTTTTGATGTACATCATTTAGTATTTAGTATATCACTATAATTAAACAAAAAGCTGCAAAAAGGGCTGATCAAAAATAAGAATGGAAATGTTTTAAACTTAATAATAATAATAATAATAATAATAATAATAATAATAATGGTAGAAAGTGAATGCGTTTTACTAGGTTGACACACTTCTGCTGACCTGACATAACATCGTCTGAATATTGTTATCAGAATACTTGTGTGAGATACTCCTTTATGTACGCTGCATGTTTGATTTACTGCGTCTGCATTTGACAGATGATTATTTACGTTATTGTGCCCTTGATTTTCACACTTAATGGACTAAAAGAAAGTGGTTTGATTATATTTGCTTACTTAAATATTTGATCTACTAGAGTGCGTGTGTGTGAAGCTTGAGTTGATGGTTCTATTCCCACGTGTCTGTGTTTGACCGCTGCATACTTCCAGGGAACAAAGGGTTAATCCTTTTACAATGGGCCTGAACAGGAAGCTCATTAACCCTCACTCGACTGGTTTGATTCAGCTTTAATACAATGTGTCTGAGCCAAGATGTAGCAAGCAAACGGAGAGTAGAGTATTTGTTATTTTGGTGAGATGCACAATACGAATATCGAGCGCAACGTCTGTGTTAAAAGTATTAAAAGTACCTCAAAAAGAGACGAGATTTTATGGTCTTGAAAATTACGAGGTTAATGTTGAAATAAACGCGGTTAATGTTGAAAATTACAAGGTTAATGTTGAAAATTACAAAAATTACAATATTAATTTTGAAATTTACAAGATAAATGTGGAAAATTACAAGTTTAATGTTGAAATTACAAGATTAATATGTTGAAAATTACAGAATAATGTTGAAAATGACAAAATGAATGTTGAAAATTACAAGATTAATGTTGATTGTGATAGTGGAATAGAATAACTCGATTTCTTTCCGTATCTTTATTAAATCTTACTGATTTGGTTAATCGATAGTCGTGTATATCAGAATTTAATAACAATAATTTAATAATATTGTGAATGGTGTTTTGAAAATTTGCAGAATTTGAATATTTAGTATATTGTTGTTAAGGCATAAAAATCTTACAAAGAGAGCAGATTTATAATGAAAAATGACAAAATGTACATTGTAAACTTTCAAATAAGGGAAAAAGTGTTTATCGTTTTGTCTGTTTTGTCACATTGAGTTTGTAAAGTTTGATTTGACAAGGCGATCACAATGAAAGAGTTTGTCCGGAGCGTCAATCGCCGATATTCGTAAAATCGCAATCGTTTTTCTTTGTAAACACTGGAATTCAATACCGTGACGACCTTGATGTTTATCCCGACTGATGCTGGACCTTGATGTTTATCCTGACTGATGCTGGGACCTTGATGTTTATCCTGACTGATGCTGGACCTTGATGTTTATCCTGACTGATGCTGGACCTTGATGTTTATCCCGACTGATGCTGGGACCTTGATGTTTATCCCGACTGATGCTGGGACCTTGATGTTTATCCCGACTGATGCTGGGACCTTGATGTTTATCCCGACTGATGCTGGACCTTGATGTTTATCCCGACTGATGCTGGGACCTTGATGTTTATCCCGAGTGCTGCTGGACCTTGATGTTTATCCCGACTGATGCTGGGACCTTGATGTTTATCCCGAGTGCTGCTGGACCTTGATGTTTATCCTGACTGATGCTGGACCTTGATGTTTATCCTGACTGATGCTGGACCTTGATGTTTATCCCGACTGATGCTGGACCTTGATGTTTATCCTGACTGATGCTGGACCTTGATGTTTATCCTGACTGATGCTGGACCTTGATGTTTATCCCGACTGATGCTGGGACCTTGATGTTTATCCTGACTGATGCTGGACCTTGATGTTTATCCCGACTGATGCTGGGACCTTGATATTTATCACGAGTGCTGCTGGGACCTTGATGTTTATCCCGACTGATGCTGGACCTTGATGTTTATCCTGACTGATGCTGGGACCTTGATGTTTATCCTGACTGATGCTGGACCTTGATGTTTATCCTGACTGATGCTGGGACCTTGATGTTTATCCCGACTGATGCTGGGACCTTGATGTTTATCCTGACTGATGCTGGGACCTTGATGTTTATCCTGACTGATGCTGGACCTTGATGTTTATCCCGACTGATGCTGGGACCTTGATGTTTATCCTGACTGATGCTGGGACCTTGATGTTTATCCTGACTGATGCTGGACCTTGATGTTTATCCCGACTGATGCTGGGACCTTGATGTTTATCCTGACTGATGCTGGACCTTGATGTTTATCCCGACTGATGCTGGGACCTTGATATTTATCCTGACTGATGCTAGGACCTTGATGTTTATCCCGACTGATGCTGGACCTTGATGTTTATCCTGACTGATGCTGGACCTTGATGTTTATCCCGACTGATGCTGGGACCTTGATGTTTATCCTGACTGATGCTAGGACCTTGATGTTTATCCTGACTGATGCTAGGACCTTGATGTTTATCCCGACTGATGCTGGGACCTTGATGTTTATCCTGACTGATGCTGGACCTTGATGTTTATCCCGACTGATGCTGGACCTTGATGTTTATCCCGACTGATGCTGGGACCTTGATATTTATCCCGACTGATGCTGGGACCTTGATGTTTATCCCGACTGATGCTGGGACCTTGATGTTTATCCCGACTGATGCTGGACCTTGATGTTTATCCCGACTGATGCTGGGACCTTGATGTTTATCCCGACTGATGCTGGACCTTGATGTTTATCCCGACTGATGCTGGGACCTTGATGTTTATCCCGAGTGCTGCTGGACCTTGATGTTTATCCTGACTGATGCTGGACCTTGATGTTTATCCCGACTGATGCTGGACCTTGATGTTTATCCTGACTGATGCTGGACCTCGATGTTTATCCCGACTGATGCTGGACCTTGATGTTTATCCCGACTGATGCTGGACCTTGATGTTTATCCTGACTGATGCTGGACCTTGATGTTTATCCCGACTGATGCTGGGACCTTGATGTTTATCCTGACTGATGCTGGACCTTGATGTTTATCCCGACTGATGCTGGACCTTGATGTTTATCCTGACTGATGCTGGGACCTTGATGTTTATCCTGACTGATGCTGGACCTTGATGTTTATCCTGACTGATGCTGGGACCTTGATGTTTATCCCGACTGATGCTGGGACCTTGATGTTTATCCTGACTGATGCTGGGACCTTGATGTTTATCCTGACTGATGCTGGACCTTGATGTTTATCCCGACTGATGCTGGGACCTTGATGTTTATCCTGACTGATGCTGGGACCTTGATGTTTATCCTGACTGATGCTGGACCTTGATGTTTATCCCGACTGATGCTGGGACCTTGATGTTTATCCTGACTGATGCTGGACCTTGATGTTTATCCCGACTGATGCTGGGACCTTGATATTTATCCTGACTGATGCTAGGACCTTGATGTTTATCCCGACTGATGCTGGACCTTGATGTTTATCCTGACTGATGCTGGACCTTGATGTTTATCCCGACTGATGCTGGGACCTTGATGTTTATCCTGACTGATGCTAGGACCTTGATGTTTATCCTGACTGATGCTAGGACCTTGATGTTTATCCCGACTGATGCTGGGACCTTGATGTTTATCCTGACTGATGCTGGACCTTGATGTTTATCCCGACTGATGCTGGACCTTGATGTTTATCCTGACTGATGCTGGACCTTGATGTTTATCCCGACTGATGCTGGACCTTGATGTTTATCCTGACTGATGCTGGACCTTGATGTTTATCCCGACTGATGCTGGGACCTTGATGTTTATCCTGACTGATGCTGGACCTTGATGTTTATCCCGACTGATGCTGGGACCTTGATGTTTATCACGAGTGCTGCTGGGACCTTGATGTTTATCCCGACTGATGCTGGACCTTGATGTTTATCCTGACTGATGCTGGGACCTTGATGTTTATCCTGACTGATGCTGGACCTTGATGTTTATCCTGACTGATGCTGGGACCTTGATGTTTATCCCGACTGATGCTGGGACCTTGATGTTTATCCTGACTGATGCTGGGACCTTGATGTTTATCCTGACTGATGCTGGACCTTGATGTTTATCCCGACTGATGCTGGGACCTTGATGTTTATCCTGACTGATGCTGGGACCTTGATGTTTATCCTGACTGATGCTGGACCTTGATGTTTATCCCGACTGATGCTGGGACCTTGATGTTTATCCTGACTGATGCTGGACCTTGATGTTTATCCCGACTGATGCTGGGACCTTGATATTTATCCTGACTGATGCTAGGACCTTGATGTTTATCCCGACTGATGCTGGACCTTGATGTTTATCCTGACTGATGCTGGACCTTGATGTTTATCCCGACTGATGCTGGGACCTTGATGTTTATCCTGACTGATGCTAGGACCTTGATGTTTATCCCGACTGATGCTGGGACCTTGATGTTTATCACGAGTGCTGCTGGGACCTTGATGTTTATCCCGACTGATGCTGGGACCTTGATGTTTATCCCGACTGATGCTGGGACAGGTCGACAGTCTTTGGTGTTCAGAAGGTGGCGGCCTCTGTTCTGAGCGTGAGTAATGTCAGGGTTTGAGACGAGCAGAAGTCTGAACACGTCTGGAACTCACCAAGAGTCTTTTCCACATCGTGTGCTTCAGGTATTAGCGCTTTAGCTCTTAGCGCTTTAGCTCCTAGCGCTTTAGCTCTTAGCACTTTAGCTTTTTACAACTTTAAGCCTCTCTAGAAAGTAAACAATTAACAATTATTGTCATGATTTTAGTGTAACGATTATTGTCACGATTTTAGTGTAACGATTATTGTCACGATTTTAAGAACCTATTTTTTCTTCTAAAATGGTCCCCCCCCCTTTTTTTTTGTATATGTCAAGCGTCTTTGGGTCCCTGAAAAGCGCTATATAAATAAAAGATTTATTATTATTATTATCATTTCTTTTAATTGAACTAAGAAAAGACCTGATTTAGTTTTTAGGAAATTATCACTTGTTCACAGTCGGTTTAGTCCAGAATAACAATTACGATGATCAAAGTACGACTACAAGTTATATTTTTGTCGACTCGTCACCGTTAGTGGCTCAGCAGCTGCAGCAGAAGATGGAGCCGTAAGAGCTGGAGCGTGAGTTCATCGTCCTCAGATCTGTGCGGTGGATGACAACGTTTGGCCTGAGGTGAAACAGCAGAGCGACTTGTTCTTGTGTGACAGTGGATTACATAAGAGCGTTTCATCTGAGGAAGAGGAGGAGGAAGAGGAAGAGGAAGAGGAGGAGGAGGAGGAGGAGGAGGAGGAGGAGGAGGAGGAGGAGGAGGAGGAGGAGGAGGAGGAGGAGGAGGAGGAGGAGGAGGAGGAGGAGGAGGAAGAGGATCGTCCACCATCAGAGACCAAACACTGAGACCTCTGACCCAGAAGAGCCTCCAGGGCCTCATCACTGCACTCAAAACACTCAAATGGACCAGTGGAAAAGAGGCGGAAAGCACTGTGCCGTCTTTTAAAGCGCCCCCTACAGGTCGAACCACTCATTGAACTAAAATGTAGTTCAGATGAATATATTTTGGAATTTTGCTACAAAGTATACATCACAGAATAGCACATTTTTTAGGTTTATAATTTCACTTCCTGCTTGTAATTGATGACATCACACTAGGAAATTACCCAGCAAACGCTGGGCCAAAACTAAAACAAAAACATATGAGCATATTACCCCAAATCACTAAATCCATTGAATTCTTCTTCCTCTGTGTCACTTCTAAACAACTCCACAAACTCCAGAGGAAGAGGAAGTGCAGATTTTTCTTCTGCGTCGCTTAGAGCCTAGAGCGCCCTCTTGTGGTTGTCAGTGTGAAAATAATCAACATGTGAAATGCCGTTGACAGTGTGAAAATAACAAATAATATCACATATAAGTCACTCCGGAGTATAAATCGCCCCCCGACTTATACTCTGAAAATACGGTAATATGGCAAAAATGTTACTTAGTTCTCCTTTTATTCATTGTGATCATAATTTATTACGCTTGATTCTGGCTTAGTAACTACTTAATAAAGCTTAGGGTTTGGGATTAGGTGTTAAGATCATAAATTATTGTGAACTCGTGACGCTTCTTCTCACAATAACCATTTAGCCTCAGTTACTGTTCTGTTGTTCGTATCGAAAATGTCTGATAAAGTCTACAATAGTGACGATTTTTTAAATGTTTAATGTCAATTTTGGAAACGCATTAATAATAGAAATGTAATACAGTTGTGAATGTGTTTTACTGTGAATGTGGCATAATATACAGTGTTAAAAACCTTTTGGATCCCACTTTAGTCACTTTAACGTAAACATTTGTTGCAATATTTATGGTTTATTGAGCTTTGTTGCTTACAATTCTCTGCTTTGATGGCACATTTTGAGCACTCCTCTGTATATAAATAAAAGCAGCTAAAACAGGTTTTATACACATTAAGTCTCAAATTCCCCAAGTGAATTCTTCATCAAAGTGGTTCGTTCCGTTTACATTAACGCTGCGTTTATGGCGGCGCTCTCGGTCGTCCCTCTGAAGCGAATCGATAGGAAATGCCCTGGTCTAATTCTGATGAAGTGAGTCAGAGTCTGTTAGATCTGCAGCGTTTCCCATCGGCCGAATGAAGCGGTCGTTTGGCAGAGGTCGTTTGGCAGAGGTCGTTTGGCAGAGGTCGAGGGACGCCTGAGGTCAGACTGCAGAGATGGCACTTTGTAAACTCTGAAGAGCAAAGAGGAACAGGATGTGTCTGTCTGTGTCACAGGAAGAACTGCTACACAAATATTACAGCCAAATACATGTAGTTTAAGAACAGCAAAAGAGGGATTTTATAATATGAGGAATTAAACGGGTATTTGTTTTTTTTTTTGGCATGGCAATATGGAATAAAATGACCTGTCCAAGACCTGTCCCAAGACCTGTCCAAGACCTGTCCAAGACCTGTTCAAGACCTGTCTCAAGACCTGTCTCAAGGCCTGTCTCAGGACCTGTCTCAGGACCTGCCCAAGGACCTGTCCAAGATCTGTCCAAGACCTGCCCAAGACCTGTCTCAAGACTTGTCTCAAGACTTGTCTCAAGACCTGTCTCAAGACCTGTCTCAAGACCTGTCTCAAGACCTGTCTCAAGACCCGTCTCAGGACCTGTCCAAGGACCTGTCCAGGACCTATCCAGGACCTGCCCAAAGACCTGTCCAGGACCTGTCTCAGGACCTGCCCAAAGACCTGTCCAGGACCTGTCTCAGGACCTGCCCAAGGACCTGTCCAAGATCTGTCCAAGACCTGCCCAAGACCTGTCTCAAGACCTGTCTCAGGACCTGTCTCAGGACCTGCCCAAGGACCTGTCCAAGATCTGTCCAAGACCTGCCCAAGACCTGTCTCAAGACTTGTCTCAAGACTTGTCTCAAGACCTGTCTCAAGACCTGTCTCAAGACCCGTCTCAGGACCTGTCCAAGGACCTGTCCAGGACCTATCCAGGACCTGCCCAAAGACCTGTCCAGGACCTGCCCAAGGACCTGTCCAAGATCTGTCCAACCCTGTCCAAGACCTGTCCAAGACCCGTCCCAAGACCTGTCCAAGACCTGTCTCAAGACCTGTCCCAAGATCTGTCCAAAGATCTGTCCAAGGACCTAGTCCCAAGGCCTGTCCCAAGACTTTCAGATTGATCCGCTCCTTTTGCTTATTTTGCCGAAACAATACCGGTAATTGCAACGTTGTATTAGCCACATATCGCCCACCTCTGAGTAACATCGACAAATATAGATATGAACCGATGCTCATTTCAACAGTTGGATTTTAGTTGTGTTTATTGTTTAGAAAAGCCAAATGTGCTGAGAGAGAACAAAGTCAGGACACTGAGGCTCTCGAGGGGAGACGCACCCAAAGTCATGTGCATTTTTAGACTTTGCCTTTCGCCGAGGACAACAAAAACAACGCAATTACGTCGTTGTGAATGAGAGAAACGTGTCTCAATAACGGCGAAAAACCGATGGAAATATGGTGCCATCGCCGCTGGACACGTTCTGAAGCTGCGTTTGAGCCGTGATCTTTACATTTAGTCTGAACTTCATCACGTGCTGCAGTTGTTGTTAGATAATTTGAATAATCCTGACTATTTCTACCAAACAATGTACTTTGATCATCGTTAATCCTTTTCTGGACTATGCAGATTCTAAAACACATACAGAAAGACCAGTTTTATGAAGTCTAAATGGCAAAAAAGGACAAACGGTATCTACATTTTCATCACTAATACACTGTATTTGTAAATATTCTGTATCTAGAAGTTTCCAGACACCATATTTCAACATTTATTTGACTAAAAACTAATTTAAAAGTCCCTGCATACAGTAGAAATCATCATTTGACTTGTCGACTATCAAAAAACATACATTTTCCAGACTATAAGTCGCACCAGCCAAAAAATGCATAATAAAGAAGAAAAAAACATATATAAGTCGCACTGGTGTATAAGTCTCACCCTTGGCAAAACAATGGAAAACGGTGCGACTTATAGTCCGGAAAATACGGTACAAATAAGTTTCAGCCCTAGTTGTTTGGATGATTGACAGCTTTCCATCAAACCTGTGTATACATATTTCTGCACTTTTGTGATTTACTCTACAGTTCCTATGGCACTAGAACCTCAGCAAACATATTTAAATGCGTGTTTTCGAACTTTCCCGATGGATTTCCACGATATCGTCAGCAAATGATGAACAATAAAGCGGCGATATGCGGTTTTATGGGTCAAAATGTTCCCTCTCCTGCGTCCTGTGTTCTCTAGATGTTCCATTGGAGACGTGCGTGTGCGAGTGTGCGTGTTCAGTGTGTGCGTGTTCAGTGTGTGCGTGTTCAGTGTGTGCGTGTTCAGTGTGTGCGTGTTCAGTGTGTGCGTGTTCAGTGTGTGCGTGTTCAGTGTGTGCGTGTTCAGTGTGTGCGTGTTCAGTGTGTAGATGTCCGTGCGTAGGGCCGTGTGCAGAGCCGTGCGCAGGGCCGTGTGCAGGGGAATCAAAGGCGTCCATTGTTAAAGGAGAAGCAGATGTGCGAGTGGACTCTCCTGATGCCGCATTCTTTTCATCTCTCCAAGCACAAAGAGCACAGAGTAAAAGTACTTCAGCAACACTTTTTGAGGTACCGGCTTGACTTAAGTCATCAGTGGTGGATATGTTATACTTTTACACCATTGTCGCTTTTCTAAAACACCTGATATATATATTTTTTCTGCCAAGAACAAACAAACGTCAGATTTATTGTCTTATATTCACAGTTTGAAGGTGTAAAGCTGTCGTTGTAGGTCGGGATTGAGCCTTTGTCGGGTTTTTGACGATACATTTTTCAAAGCTGAAGCTAATTTAACCAAAAATGTGATTTAAAGACGTAATAAAGTAAAAAAGTTCAGACAGAATGCACATAAAAGATAATATATAAAACCCAGATTTGACCGACAATAAGCCACAGATGTCAGTTACTTCAGTGGTGGAAGAAGTACTCGGTTTTATCAAGTAAAAGTACAGGATACATAAAACTACACAATTGTACTCTATACAATACTATACAAGGAGCACAATAAAATGAAATAATCCATGTAAGTAAAAGTTTTGAAGTGTTTAAAAATGCGCTTTAATAGTAAAATT
This sequence comes from Eucyclogobius newberryi, assembly GCF_026437365.1. NCBI lineage: Eukaryota > Metazoa > Chordata > Actinopteri > Gobiiformes > Gobiidae > Eucyclogobius > Eucyclogobius newberryi. The sequence continues at coordinate 5,147,160 of NW_027315846.1, forward strand.
TAGAAAATAATTTAAAGGAATTATTCTGCTTTTTTGTTTTGTTAAAAAGTACTTTCGATATGATTATTTTGTAATTCGCTGTAACAATATATCACACTTCAAACGACCTTAATAACAATATAATAATGCATTTTGCTCTATAAGATAAGCTTAATTTGTCCCACAATGAAGAAATCCAGTCACAGAAGAATAGAAACACACAATTATAAACTTTAAAACTGGACTCAAATCCAACACGATGTGCATAGAGCAAAAGATGAAATAAAATTATAGTAATAGAGTAAAAACGGTGTAAATGGCAGTTAAAGTGCGTTATATTCTTATAGTCAATAAGTGGGTTTGGTTATGGTTATTTACAGCGCAGCATAAACGAGATGTAACATGACTTTTCACATTAAACTGCACATGAGGCGTGGACGTCACACGAACAGAGCGAGCGGTGAAGTTCATTCACTTATAGTTTATAAATCAACTTTAATGAGCTTTAATCCTCATGACAACAGTGTTTCCTCAGCTTCAGTTGCACTCAGAGTCATATTTTGATTGACTGATTCGTACTTGTTCGAGTTAATCCTGTGTTTGTCCTGCTCAGAAAAACCCAGTTTTCACCTACCCCCTATCCCCGCCCACATACCCTTCGCTATGTTGAGAGTATTTGAAAAATGAAGACTTGGGTGACACACGTTGTGATCTAAATTGTCACGTGAACTCTTTTCAAAAATAAAAACACGCAAATGACGCTGCGAAGAGGCGGGGCTCGTTACTGTGAAGAGGCGGGGCTCGTTACTGTGAAGAGGCGGGGCTCGTTACTGTGAAGAGGCGGGGCTCGTCACTGTGAAGAGGCGGGGCTCGTCACTGTGAAGAGGCGGGGCTCGTCACTGTGAAGAGGCGGGGCTCGTCACTGTGAAGAGGCGGGGCTCGTCACTGTGAAGAGGCGGGGCTCGTCACTGTGAAGAGGCGGGGCTTATCAGTTTTTAACAGAAAGTCAATGGACCCGTTTCTCTTACTACCATATTTTCCACATTATAAGGTGCACTTAAAAGCCTTTAATTTTCTCAAAAATCAACAGTGCGCCTTATACCGTATTTTCTGGACTATAAGTCGCACCTTTTTTTCATAGTTTTGGCCGGGGTGCGACTTATACTTATATTTATACTTATGTACGTATACTCTGGAGCGACTTATATGTGATATTATTTGTTATTTTCACACTTGCAACCACATTTCATACTCCAGTGCAACTTATATATGTTTTTTTCTTCTCTATTATGCATTTTGTGGCTGGTACGACTTATACTCCGGTACGATTTATAGTCTGGAAAATACGGTAATATGGATTCATTCTGGTTGTGCTCACTGACCTCGAAGCGATTTTATGTGGTACACGTTTTGTTCCTCTTAACGCGCCTTATAGTCTGGTGCGACTTATATATGAAAAATGATCGAAAATAGACCGTTCATTGACAGTGCGTCTTATAGAGCGGACAATACGGTAAGCTGTTTTCGATCCATATTGCGCTTTATGACGTTATAGCTCAGTAGCAAACGCGTGACGAAAGCGGTGCCGAGTGCGATGTTTCCGTGCGGCGCCGTCGGTGCCACGTCGACACAATCGTCTGAAGGATGAGCCGAGGGAAGCGCCGTCAGCTGCTCTGCGCCGCACGGATCAGGAGAAGCCAGCGCTTCGTGCGGGGCGGGCGGGCGGGGGGGACCGGACCACCGTGAGCAGGCTTAACGCAGAGACGGTCCAGAGTTAAACGGATTAACAAAACCCTGATTCAGATGATGTCGTGAATGTTGTTTTGGAGATTGTGCAGTCGAAAAGGCAACGAAACAGATGATTTATGCACTGTTGTGACAGACATTTCACTTTGTCAGATGATTAAACCTCACCGAACACGTTTACAGACATGTTTTAACACATTTATGTCGGATTTATATGATATCGTCTGAAAATCGTTATAGGGAAAAATATTCACGTTTTCAATATCGCCCAGCTCGATTCTCATGGTCGTTCTGCTCTTTCTTAAACATTGTGGTCATTTTTTTATTACAGATTCTTGCTCAAACAAGTATATCAATTCAATACTAGTTCTAGTATCAATTAGTATCTGATTTTTATACTTTTGACAAGTATAAACGGACTATAACGCTGACCAGTTGCACCAACAACTGGTTTTATTGCAAAGACTTGCACTTGATTGTATCAGAATGAGAAGAGAATATATTTTGTGAGTTTTAATTAAACAAAATATGTAAATTTACACTGTCATTTTGGATATTTTACTTTTTTTTAAGTTTTATTTCAAGAAAACAGTCCAAACGAGACAAAAAATAATCACTTTACCTATTTAACTATTAGTTGTAGTAACAAATAGAGCAATGAATGATCTAAAAACATCATTAAAGTATATTAGACGTTTGTTATAGTGACATCAGTTATGATATTAACTGCATCTGTACTTCACTCTATTTCTTATCTTTTTGCATGTTTGTCAGCAAAATTAAATCTTAGTCAAAGGCAACACAAGGAAACACAAAATGTAGTTTTTAATGAGGTTTTTTCCATTATTAAGGGAAAACCAAATCCAAACCTACATGGCCCTGTGTGTAAAAGTCACTTCCCCTGAGCCTAACAACGGTTGTGCCGCACTGTAATCAAGCCTTTGTGATCACTTGCCATGGGTCTATTGCAGCGCTGTATTTTTGCCCACTCATCTTGTTTTTTCCATCCTTCACGGCCTTTTTGCTGTCAGGCCACATCATCTCAGCAGGATCCAGGTCTCAAGTCAAAGTCCAGCTTTGACTTGAGACTCTTTGACCCTCTTAAGTCTTCGTTTAGTTCAGTCATTCGGTTACTCGCTGGTCGATGTCATAAATAGATTGATTATTGGGCAGTGATCGGGCCCTGGGTGTGGCTGGAGCAATTGAACATCCACTCGTGTCGCCTCTCCACGCACCCGACCCGTGATTGGGCCCGGCAGCGTCACCTGCTCGTCTTTTACATTCAAATACTTTCCGCCGATCACTGAGCGTTTAGTCGATTCATCGGTCGACGCCGTCTTAGTCGACCGAGTTGTTCAATAGCAATTACCGTATTTTCCGGACTATAAGTGGCACTGGAGTATGAAATGCGGTTGCAAGTGAGAAAATAACAAATAATATCACATACACTTCGGAGTATAAGTATATAAGTGTGAATATAAGTATAAGTCGCACCCCGGCCAAAAATATGAAAAAAGGTGCGACTTGTAGTCCAGGAAATACGGTATAAGAAAGGAGAAGGCGCCGCTAAATACTTCAAGCTCAATAACGGGTTTATTTTGACGTACAAATACTGACTAAATAGTTGTTCTGGTGAGTCTGTTCTGTCTTTAGTCGAGCGAGACTTTCTTTACTCCAAAAAGCCCTTCTGCTCACAAGAACGGGTCATATTTAACTCACATTTCACAGTCGTTTCTTTTGTTGACGCCCCTGCAGGGTTCAAAACGTGCACTGTAAAAACACACGACACTCCAACAAACTTAATCCAACTTTATTTACATCACACACTTTTATAAACAAGATATTTGCGCGGATAAAACAAACATTTAGCTGTAAAAGTCGGCAAAACTGAAGTGAAAACGGTGCAAAAATGTAATGTAAAGTGAAAAAAAGACACTCATATAGTCATACTTTTGTGTCATATTTGAGCACATAAGTAGTACTGTACAGTTTAAAAGTAGCAGTATTTTGCGTTTGGTTGTCCTGTCACATTGAAGCAGTAAAGTTGTGACTCTCGTGTTTCTCGTGTACTTTTTTACAGATGCTCAGTGTACGTTTCCCTGTAACAATAGCTCAGTGTCGTCTCTGAACAGGACACGGCGCCTATAGCGGGGACAATAGGGCCATCCAGGTCGCCTTTGTGCACTGAAGCGGGCGCGCTCCATAACGAGGCGCGCTCCATAACGAGGCGCTCTCCATAACGAGGCGCTCTCCATAACGAGGCGCTCTCCATAACGAGGCGCTCTCCATAACGAGCTCCAGAAAAGAAACCGAGCCAAGGGAAAGCTACTGTGCGCAGAAAAGTGAAGTTTGTGTTGTTTATGCTTTGTTTAAAACTGAGAAAAACAGATCTGTGAAGAACTGGACCTTTTTAAATCAAATGTGTTGTCAACAAATGTATCTTGACTTAGTTATAGTAAAGTTAGGTCCTCAAAGTTGTGTTGAAACTGAAAAAAAAATTAATAAAATCTACAGAAATGTGACAAAGTTGGAAGGTTTTTGGACACTTGTAAATGCCTTCAGTGTCTGTAACTCTCCGTCTCTGCGGTGTCTGTAACTCTCTGTCTCTGCGGTGTCTGTAACTCTCCGTCTCTGCGGTGTCTGTAACTCTCTGTCTCTGCGGTGTCTGTAACTCTCCGTAACTCTCTGTCTCTGCGGTGTCTGTAACTCTCCGTCTCTGCTGTGTCTGTAGCTCTCCGTCTCTGCGGTGTCTGTAACTCTCCGTCTCTGCGGTGTCTGTAACTCTCCGTCTCTGCTGTGTCTGTAGCTCTCCGTCTCTGCAGTGTCTGTAACTCTCCGTCTCTGCTGTGTCTGTAGCTCTCCGTCTCTGCGGTGTCTGTAACTCTCCGTCTCTGCTGTGTCTGTAGCTCTCCGTCTCTGCTGTGTCTGTAGCTCTCCGTCTCTGCGGTGTCTGTAACTCTCCGTCTCTGCGGTGTCTGTAGCTCTCCGTCCCTGCGGTGTCTGTAGCTCTCCGTCTCTGCTGTGTCTGTAGCTCTCCGTCTCTGCAGTGTCTGTAACTCTCCGTCTCTGCTGTGTCTGTAGCTCTCCGTCTCTGCGGTGTCTGTAACTCTCCGTCTCTGCGGTGTCTGTAGCTCTCCGTCTCTGCGGTGTCTGTAGCTCTCCGTCTCTGCGGTGTCTGTAGCTCTCCGTCTCTGCGGTGTCTGTAGCTCTCCGTCTCTGCAGTGTCTGTAACTCTCTGTCTCTGCGGTGTCTGTAACTCTCTGTCTCTGTGGTGTCTGTAACTCTCCGTCTCTGCGGTGTCTGTAACTCTCCGTCTCTGCTGTGTCTGTAGCTCTCCGTCTCTGCGGTGTCTGTTACCCACGGTCAGCAGCTTTAGCCTCGGCGTCCTGCAGGTCCAGACTGCGGCGCTGCATTCGTCCAATGACCCGCTCTAATGAGAACCCATGCCGTATGTCAACGCAAGCGAGATTTATGACCGCATTACCCACAATGCTCTCTGTCTCTGCACCAACAAAGCGGCGCTATACGACCCCGGCACGAGCGCTGAACGGGCGCTCAGTCCGAGGACGCTCGAGTCCAGAACACACGCTGCGGTCAGAATGTTGTGTTCAGTGACGCCAAAGGTCCGCGAACGTGTTTGTCAGTGTCACATGTAGTTTTGGTCTGGTGGTCTGTAGTTTTGGTCTGGTCTGTAGTTTTGGTCAGTAGTTTTGGTCTGTAGTTTTGGTGTGGTCTGTAGTTTTGGTCTGGTGGTCTGTAGTTTTGGTCTGGTCTGTAGTTTTGGTCTGGTGGTCTGTAGTTTTGGTCTGGTCTGTAGTTTTGGTCAGTAGTTTTGGTCTGTAGTTTTGGTGTGGTCTGTAGTTTTGGTCTGGTGGTCTGTAGTTTTGGTCTGGTCTGTAGTTTTGGTCTGGTGGTCTGTAGTTTTGGTGTGGTCTGTAGTTTTGGTCTGGTGGTCTGTAGTTTTGGTCTAGTCTGTAGTTTTGGTCTGGTGGTCTGTAGTTTTGGTCTAGTCTGTAGTTTTGGTCTGGTGGTCTGTAGTTTTGGTCTGGTCTGTAGTTTTGGTCTGGTGGTCTGTAGTTTTGGTCTAGTCTGTAGTTTTGGTCTGGTGGTCTGTAGTTTTGGTCTGGTCTGTAGTTTTGGTCTGGTGGTCTGTAGTTTTGGTCTGGTCTGTAGTTTTGGTCTGGTCTGTAGTTTTGGTCTGGTGGTCTGTAGTTTTGGTCTAGTCTGTAGTTTTGGTCTGGTGGTCTGTAGTTTTGGTCTAGTCTGTAGTTTTGGTCTGGTGGTCTGTAGTTTTGGTCTGGTCTGTAGTTTTGGTGTGGTCTGTAGTTTTGGTCTGGTGGTCTGTAGTTTTGGTCTGGTCTGTAGTTTTGGTCTGGTCTGTAGTTTTGGTCTGGTGGTCTGTAGTTTTGGTCTAGTCTGTAGTTTTGGTCAGTAGTTTTGGTCTGTAGTTTTGGTCAGTAAAGCTGCACATGATGGAGTTATGTATGTGTCGACATTAGACGTCTTGTTGTTTTGAAGTTTGGGCAGAAGTTTATATAAAATCAAGTGCATCGTTTGTAACAGAATTAAGTGAGAAGGTCGACTCCTCAGTCCGTGTCTTCAGTCCACTACAGCCCGAGTATTCTATATTATATATATCTTTATTATATTTATATATAGTCGCTTGCAAATCTTTTCGCTTGAGATTTTTGGAATTTTTAACGATGAAAATACGATGAAAAAACCTTTATTTGTCTCAGTGGAGAAATTCGGGTTTAGTTCAAGAGCAGCAGGAGAAAAGAGACATAAATGACTATTAAATATACTTAAATCTCCTGTACACAACGTTCAGTCCACAAATAGACAAAAATATAGTCATTTTGAATGCTTTTATTGCACTAAAATGAATAAAAAGCATTGACCTTTCTGTTAAAGAGCTTGTATCTCCACAAACCTGACAAAAAGAGCTTTAAAAATGAATAAAGAAGAAACAGAAACTTCTTCTTCTTTTCTTCTTCTTCTTTTCTTCTTCTTCGACTGTTTTGTCTGTAATTAAACCTAAAAATGACCTGAAACAGTCAGATTGTCTTGTGTAATCTCTTGGACTGTAATCCTTTCATCGATTAATCGGCGATCAATGGTGTAATAGTCAATAACTGATGTTATTTAGGTTCAAAAGGATGTTTCTGGGACGACGGGGAAATGGAGTGAGTTATCTGAAGATCTGGGAATGACTCGTGCGTTTATACATATTCATCTCACACATAAATACAATGTTTGCGTGTACTTTTCTGCATACATTCTTTACAGTTTTGGTCGGCGCATTGAGGTACGCCATCGTTTTGAGAGCTTTGGACCCGTTTGGCCACGCCTCCTTTTAGTCGACTCCCCCTGTCGTGTCTTTAGTCGACTACAGCACTCGCACTCTATATTCCTGCCCTTTTGTGGTTCATCTTACCATCATTTTCGCACATTCCTGTTGAAATATCGTCCGAATATCGTTATCGAGGCCACGCGAAAAACATCGAGATATCCATTGTCGTCCTCGTCGTCCTCAGAGTTCATGAACGACGCCTGAAACTCTAAAGCGGCTGGAAAAACGCTCCGTAAAGTTGGATTTCGGCTGCTTCTTTACCGTTTTAACCGGGGCCACTTCTTTTCACTTTCGTACGCGAGTCACAGATGCCTCGCCGGGCCCCTCTTTTTGATGCTAATGTCCCCGTCCTGTGGAATGTGCCCCCCGCCCCGCCCGCTGCGTTTGAGGTGAGGTGACGATGAGCTCGCCGTTGTCCCGTTACGGTCTTTTGTCCTAAAGGTGGGACGATCGACGCCTCCCGAAGGTGCAGGATGTGACCCCGGGGCCTCGTGCGGAGCCGCTTTAAACTCCTGTGTGTTAATGTTTAGGGGCCCGAGGTGACACGTCCTCCTCTTTTGTGAGTTAAATGTGGGCTTCTGTTTCGGGAAAGTCGCTTGCTAATTTTGACAGGTTTTTTTGGGTCTGATGAGTATTTTAACGAGATTTTTTGCATTTTTAACGATGAAAATACGATCAAAAAACCTTCATTTGTCTGAGTGGAGAAATTCGAGTTTAGTTCAAGAGCAGCAGGAGAAAAGAGACATAAATGACTATTAAATATACTTAAATCTGCAGTACACAATGTTTTAGTCAAAAATAGACTAAAATAAAGTCATTTTGAATGCTTTTATTGCACTAAAATGAATAAAAAGCATTGACCTTTCTGTTATAGAGCTTGCATCTCCATAAACCTGACTCGTACTTCCACAGAGAATGTTCAGAAGTGTAGTTTTAACTTTATATTTCTGTGGAATCACATGCAGCAGCAGATCTTCCACCTCCTTCAGTCTAAAACAACACTGCAAGTAGAGCAAAAACACAAAGTAAATATTGCACCGTCAGTTCCTTTTCACTTTATCCAGTCATGAATTAAACTGCTTTAAATATGTGGATTATGTTAAACGTGTGATGTCATCTGCGCATCTCGTTAGCGCTCGTTCAGCTGCGTCGCGTATTTAACCATTTAGTTTTTTCAATTTTTTTACTTTTGCTTCATTTGAGAGGCATTTTTAACAAGACTAAAAAAGTAATATGTACTTTTCTTTTGTTTGTATTTTTTAGTCTGAGTTGACGCCCCTAAATTCGAACAAACAAAACAAAATACAAATAAAAACGGCTCGAAAACTTAAAGAAATTGATTCAGTTGAACAAAAATTCGCAAATTTTTACCATCCAGATCTGAAACATTGATATATATTATTGCGTCTCAAAATCTGCCTGAAAGTACATATTTAAACACGTACTTTTTACTTTGGTAGATTTATTTGTGTCATTCGTGTACTTTTAGTCGAGTCACTTGTACTTGTACTTTTACTTTAGTCGCTCGTTTTGCACTTTCTTTCAAAGCGACGGAAACTGCTAATAAACGGCGGCGTCCTGCGCATCGCCGTGAGCGCGTCGGTCGTCGCGTCGCATTCCGTGACCTCGATAATGGGGGCGTGGCATCTCGGTGATGAAAGTCGCGAAGAGGGAGGAGCCACGTTCTGCGGAGACGCTGTTTACTGTCGCCAAGGCAACACTGTGGCCCAATAAAACAAACTGACCCAGAGAACGTGCGGAAGAACGTGCCATTTTGAGGACCATTCAAAAGATGGAAGATTTTCAATTGTTTAACAGTAATTGCCATGGCAACAGTCGACAGTCCCAGTTTGTCTACATTATTTTACACAAATCTTTAGCTATTTTTGCCACTTTGATGATTGTGAAATGTATTTGTCTTACTCCTGTGTGAGTGCAAGTCGTTCTGTTTGTCTGAACTCGTCATCTCCATGGCGACGGGCAGCAATGGAATGCCTGCGATTGATAAAATGCGAGATGGACAAGATAAAAGCCGCACTGTGGAACTTTCCAGGCGAAGCGATGAGATCTGTAGCTGAAAATGAACATGAAGCTGAAGTAATGCAGCACAATCTGTCATAATCAAATCAAAATCTGTAAATAGAACATGCTTTATGATGCAATATATAGAAAAAGAGAGAATAATAATAGTAAAAATATAAACTATGATAAAATAAAAGGTTTAAATACACGATAAATACTGCGAGTACAAACTAACGCAAACTAAGTGCAAATAGATGAAGTGATGTTGACAAGAGTAATTAAAAGTAACGTTTAATTAACAAAGACTTAATAATATCACTGTAAACATCAAATTATCTCTTTATTTTGACATTTTGAGCTCTTTGACTAAACATTAGAACATTTCGGAGTTTCTTGTAACGTGTTCATATAACGGCAACAGATGGAACAGAAAACACGACCCTGCTGTTTAATTAAAATTGAATTAAGATGTGACGTTGGCTAAAGTACAAATAACCTTGAGAAGACTAATAACAGCTGCACTTCCTGGTTTTAAGCTCTTTCAAACACTGCAGTTTTATGATCAAATCAGAGTTTCCTAGACAATAAAAGCATATGAACAAGTGGGACGTCCTGAATCAGATTAGGACACGTCAGAATCGAACTTTTCAAGCATAAATTGCAAATCCAATCGCAGCCCGTGTTGTGTTCAGTGGTTTAAATGAGTCTAAAGTCGTCACGCTGTTATTCGCTGTAATATTTATGGTTTAAAAGTTGTTCTCGCTCGTTGCGTTGTCCTTTTATCAGGCGTTTAAGCCGCAGCAGCTTCGGCGTTGTGTGACTCAGAGGCTGAAACGCGTCACTTCGTCCACACAGATGTGCCCAAGGACGCTCTGACATTCCCCCGCTCTGAAGTCACCTTTTGTGGACAACACGGAGGAGCGCTTTGCCCTGCTTTTACTTTCTTTTATTCACCCGTTCCTGCTTTTACTTTCTTTTATTCACCCGCTCCTGCTTATGCGCCCACACACTGCCCTGTTTTTACAATACTGTATTTTGGCAGTATTTAAACTATATATACTCGTTTGGCGCAAGTTAACATCATGCAAATATCGTTTGTACCGTATTTTCCGGATTATATGTCGCACAAGCCAAACAAATGCACATATAGCACATATAAGTTACACTGGAGTATAAGTCGCATTTTTTGGGGAAAATTATTTGATAAAATCCAAGACCAAGAACAGAAATGCAGTTTAATAATAACAGATGAGAGAACATGGTGAATAGGTGTACGTATGCTAACGCTAACACCTTCAGCTACATGACGTATGCTAACGCTAACACCTTCAGCTACATGAGGCACAGACAGAACTGTGGTAAGTGTCTGGTATGTTAACGTAACATATGAACAGTTATTCAGATAACTATAGCATAAAGAACATGCTAACAAGTTTACCAAAGCATCAGTTTTACCCCAAATCACTAATTCCATTGAATTCTTCTTCCTCTGTGTCACTTCTAAACAACTCCACAAACTCCAGAGGTAGAGGAAGTGCAGATTCTTCTTCTGCGTCGCTTAGAGCCTAGAGCGCCCTCTTGTGGTTGTCAGTGGGAAAATAACGAATAATATCACATATAAGTCGCTCAAACTATGAAAAAAGGTGCCAAATACGGTATGTTTGTTTTGGTTTTGGCTCCACAATATATTTATGGTTTTAAAGCTCTGGTCAAGGTCGACCCACAGTGCACTTGTTTTACATCATTTTATCTCATAGTGTTTGTGTAAATGTGTTTTATATGTATTGGTTAATTTTATTGAATGTTTGTTTGTTTGTTCTCATTGGGTTTTCCCTGTATAAATAACTGAAATGAATGAATGAATATTTTGAGCTTCATATTGAACTAAAACGACTTGATTTTGCTTCTAAAATAGTTCTTTTTTGGTTCTTCTGATGACTAAATATCGACTAAACATCGATGAACCTCATAATCGTCACCTCTAACTCTCACTTTCGTCTTGTTCTGTGGCACAGGCGCCGCTCCGCGCTCTGGTCCCGATGCGCTCTCCCCAGACGCCGGCCCCGCCCGAGCCCCGAGGAGCCGACACCCTCCTGGGCTTCAGCTGAACCCCGGACCCCTGGAGGAGGAGGAGCAGCAGCAGGAGGGGGAGGAGCAGCAGCAGGAGGGGGAGGAGCAGGAGGAGGAGGGAGGTTCACTCAGGCCGCGCCCCTCGAAGATGAACAAACTGAACTTCCACAACAACAAAGCCATGCAGGACCGCCGCTGCGTCTGTGTCTTTCTGCCCAACGACGACACGCTCAACGTCATCGTCAACGTGAGTCGCGCCGTCAGAGTTTAGCGCCGTCGCTGTGGCCGTTTGTCGTTTAACCGGGAAGACGCAGAGGGGGTTTCACGGTTTATCGTTAAGACGCATCATTTCAGTTTTTCGTTAGTCGACGAGTCAAACGATGAGTATTTCTATTGCACATTGAGACTTTTGAAATACATTGTCGGCATACAACGGCTTCATAACGTGTAATGTTGATTAAAAGCTGAAAGAATTTGTTCTTTTTTGCCGTTTTGATTTGATAATGCCGCCGTCTTTGTTATAAAATGTCTTTTTACGTGCGTTTTAGAGTCAATTCTGATGATCAAAATATGAGTCCCTGGTGTGATGTCACTTCCTGTCTTTTTCTACAGATTTTTCAACGTTTTCTCCACAAACACCTACTCGACTGGTGTAAAACTAAACAAATACACCAAATAAAGTCAAAATTACAAAACGGTCAGAACACGGGAATGAAAGAAAATGAAAAGATTCCTCCGTTGTCCGGTCACGGTCCCAACAATAATCATGAATAACAGTTAAATCGTGACGTTTTTCCTCACAATGATGGCAACGCTAACGTGCGCTAGCGTCACATCCCTACGTGGTACGGTTGCTTGTCGTAGATGATTCCCCGTCTCTTCTGCCTGTGGTGTGTTTGCCGTAAACGAGGCCTCTTCTCTTGAATAAACGCTCTCTCCTCGCCTTTCCGCAGGTGAAAACTCTGTGCCAGGAGTTGTTGGTTCAGGTGTGTGATCTCCTGCGCCTGAAGGACTGTCACCTGTTCGGCCTCAGCGTCATCCAGAGTGAGTCATCTCTTTACACACGCTCTCTTTCCGCCCCGAGACCGGTTTGTGCGCTCGGCGTCGGCGTTCGCTCGTTCTTTCGCCGCGCGTCCGGCAAAAGCTCCTCTCGTTAAGAGCACGTGAGCGTTTCGACCGTTTGAAACTCGACTCACTTTGTAAATACGGGTGTAGCAATAAGCAAATGTGTGTTATTATCGTGTTTATTGTGTTATTGTGGAGATGCTGTAGAAATGGCATGAATCTTTAATGTCACGTTCCAAAGAATAAAGTTACAAACATGCTTTATCTTTACGGATCAGGTCTATGTTCTTTTAGCTGATGCTGCAGCAAAACACTGCGTTTAAGCAAAGAAGGGAATACATATATTTAGTGCTGATTAATCACACTTTTGTACTATGATTATCACGATTAATCGCTCAGAGCGCCTACGTTTTATGTCCTTTTTTTTTTTATAAGCAATATAAAACATTTGAACTTCTATCTCACATTTTGTTCAAGATTTTGAAATGATGATGATGATGATGATGATGATGATGATGATAACTTATTAATGTTTATATTGTGACAGCCCACGATATTATTGTGAGACCTGTGATGATAATATATTGGTTATTGTTGCATCCCTCTTTGTAAATTGTTATATTTTTAGTTATTGTGTATTTAATTCTTATTGTATGTATAAGTCTCATTGTGCGTATAAGTCTTGCCGTATTTTCTGGATTATAAGTTGGACCAGCCAAAAAATGCTTAATAGAGAAGAAAAAAACATATATAAGTTGCACTGGAGTATGAAATGTGGTTGCAAGTGTGAAAATAACAAATAATATTACATAAAAATCGCTCCGGAGTATAAGTATATAAGTATAAATATAAGTATAAGTCGCACCCGGCCAAAACTATGAAAAAGGGTGCGACTCATAGTCCGGAAAATACGGTAGTTCCAGATACAGTATTTCTTTATGAGGGAATTAGCGCTGAACTAACAACTGAAAAACATTATTATCATTATTAAATTCACAGGGCACAGTCCATAAAGAGCCTCTGGTTGTAAAAGACTTGGCTGGTCATTGAAAACTCTTAAAACCGGCTCCTGGATGCTCACGATCTGTCCAGTTTGCTCTTCCCAGCGCTGCGTTTTCCCACCGCAGAGCGCTTCCTGAACGCGGCGGCTCTCACCTACGTGCCGCGGCGGTTCCCAGGGGCCGGCCTCTGCACTCACAGCGCTCCCTTTGTCCGCCACGTCCAAACTTGTTTTCATTGCCGCGTCCTTTTCTCTTGTCGCCTCTTTACAGTGTGCTCTGAGTCACCGCGACTGACCCGATGTGAGGGGGAAACTCACCGTGCGCTTTCATAATGATTTACTCAGTTTCACCGGATGAGACCGTGCGTTTAACCAGGCTTTCAGATAAGACTAGAAAACCCCCCGTCCAAATAAATTTGTCCGCAAAATGTACTTAAATGTACGCCTATGGCGCGAGGACTAAATACAGAAGGCCAAAACTATGATCACACTCCGCCACTTAGAGCGGCGTATCACGCCGTATTTTCAGACGTTTTAACTAAATAAAGCGGCGCTTTTAGCGCCGTCGCACGTTATGCCGCGCGTGCCGTGAAAGGGATCCCTTGGTTCCTTCTTTTGTTTCATTCTGTCAACTTGAGTTGAAGTGTGTCAATTGACAGATTAAAATAACCTTCGTAAATCGTTTTACCTTGTTTGATCTTTGTCAATTTAATGCGGTGTTGATGAAATTCTGTCAAAGTGCGAGATAAAAACGTGGAGCTTCAGGAAACGCGGAGCTTAGGAAATCTCCGGAATAGGGGTCGACAGCCAATCAGAGCCAAGCACACAAATGTCGTCGACCAATCAGCACGCAACATGTAAATTTTCACTTGTAAACAGTAACGGCGCGGAACGTTCCGGACTATCGCCAAACGCTTCCCTGCCCGATTTAATGATAATCCCTTTTTTTCAAAGATTTATTAATAAAAATGACTCCGTCCTTGCACATTTCAAAATATCCCGTCCAAAATCTTTTTTTTAACCATGTTTTGTTTCCTTTCCCTTTTTATTAAGTTGCATTTAGACTTAATTCATGGCTGTTTGGATGAGTGCGCTATAATTCACCAATACTGGAGATGAATGAGGCGCATTTGACTTTAAACCTCGGACGCATGACTCCATCGACGGACACGACTGATGGATACCTTCGTTCTACAGACGTTTTAACTGCAGCGAAAAAGGCTGTAACGAAGAAACTGATGACGGGAACTGAGCCGAATGCGGAGAACTGGGAGGACTTTGCACTGAAGATAAAGAACTGGACCGACGCCATAAATGAAATTTGGAGAGAAAGAAAATGGGGGGGAAAATTAGAAAATTGGGGAGAAAATCACAGAAGGACCTTGTGTGGCTTAACCTTTCTTTTATTTTCGTTTTTGATGCCTTATTTTTCCTGTTTTTTTATTTAAAATTCTATGCAATTTGTTTTTCTCTGGTCCTGTTGTTTTTCTGGTTTTGTTTGTGTTTTTCTTTTTGTTTTGTTTTAATTTTGAAAAGTTAAAAAAACAAAAAAAACGAACTGGATTGATGCCATAAGTGATATTCGGAAAAGTTTTTTTAAAAATCGGAAAATGGGTGAAAAAATCACAAACGGACTCAAAAAATTGAACATTTTACAGAAACTTTACAAAATGGAAGCCTTATTTTGGACCTTATGTGGCTTAACCTTTCATTTTAATTTCTACTCTGGTCCTGTCGTTGTGGTTTTTTGTGTTTTTATGTGGATTTTTTGTATTTTAAAAAATTAAAAAAAAAATCTATATAAAAAAAAGATACATTTGGACATTTATAAAATAGAAAAAAACTGACTTTTACTCCAAACTTAAACACTTCGACACATGAGACCGATACATTGGGCCATTTTATACCTTATTCCTGTTTGATTTGACTGAACCCTCCCTGCTCTTGTTCCGTCAGTTCACTTCGTCACGTCGTATGTTTATGTTCTTATTTAGATTTTTACAGAATTAGAGTCCAGACAGACAGACGGACGGACAGGGGGGTCATCGGCGCCGCTGTGGTCCGTCCCACACGAGACACGGCGGCCGGACGCGCCACATTCCTGGAGCGTTTCTGTGAACAGCGTGAAATCCCCAAGGCAAACACGGGCCACCCGCAACCGCGTCACCCGACCCTCTCCACGCCCCCCGTCCCCCGCACACCGAGGACCAAAGCACTGTCAACAAACCCGTAATCTCCCAAGAACAGTGGGATTTGAGAAGCCAATCGCAAACGTCCCGCTTGCTCTTCGCCGCTTCACAAACAAAGCCCGAATGAGCCGTTCGAGGAAAGTAGCTGACGCCATAAGCCGGGTTTGTTTGGCTTATGTTGTTGCTTTGTTTCCGTGAAAGAGCCGCACGCCGTCCTTCCACCGTGGGAGCGTGAGCAGCGGCCGGGCCTGGTCTGGGACAGCGTCAGGAGTAGTTATTATTTCACTGGACTCGTTCTTGTTGCGAGTCTGCGGCGAAATCTGAGCGAAAACAAAGTCTTGACAGAAAAATAATTGGGAAAAATTGCTAATAATTGCCATATAAAGGTCATATTTCTGTCCGCCTGTTCTGGGTTGGAGTTTATGCACCTACATTGTTTTGTTTGAGACGTTCTCTTCAACACTTGGGCTCAAAAACATCTTATTTAAGGAGAGAAATGTGATCACAAAGTCTGCGTCGGTGCTAAATGTGATGCAGCTGCAGTGTTCCTACTGTTCATCTGTTTTTCTACAACTGTTTACTTGATTTTCTTCAGGTACTGTTTGACTTTTACATTGTTTTTTTAAATATTCCTGCTGCTCTTTCACACTTTTTGTCGTGTTTTGAGCTCTCGCCATCGACTCTCTACGACTTTGACACTAGAGTGACACGTTTGGCTCGTTTAGCTTTTTTGGGCCTTTTTCTGGGACTTTGTTGCTTGTTGCTCTCTGAAAACCTGCTCTCCCTGATGATGAGTTACAGGTCAGATCTGTGGAGCAATAAAAACACATGCAGTTGTTAATAAATGCAATGCTGCGGAACATTTCCTTCAAAGCATCAACATCTCTACGGAGACTTTTTTTTGTCGTAAACTGTTTTTTTGTTTTTTGTTTTTTCATTTTGCTGTTGAACAAATGGATATTTTTGTTCTGCTGCACCGCATTGAGGATGAAATCATTATAATCGTGCCACTCTTTACTCTCCTCCACAGATAATGAACACGTCTACATGGAGCTGGACCAGAAGCTCTCCAAATACTGCCCCAAAGAGTGGAAGAAGGAGGCCAGCAAGGTGAGTCCGTCCGTACTGAGCGCGTGCAGAGAGGTTTCCAAACGGGACCTCAAACAAAACTCTATTTTTAACTCGTTTAACTCGTTCAAACGTGTTCATTCTGTGTTCTGTTGCTGTGGCGCTCAATTTAAACATAGCAGAGTTTGACTATTTCACAGATTTTGTTCTTAGAAAGAGAATGTTTTGCCCACGACCCTCAAAATGATCACTTACGGCAGTTTACAAATGATACAATACTTATTCATGAAATGCAGACCGCGCACAGCGATCTCACTTTGACATAGTGGTCGTAGTACTGCTTTTATAATGTAATCAATGCGGAAAAAGCGTTATGTACTCATTCACAAGATTAAAGTTGTGTGTACCAGCTTTAATACTTCGTCCTGTAATGATTTGTTGTGTTGTTTTGCAGGGCATTGACCAGTTCGGGCCTCCGATGATCATTCACTTCAGAGCTCAGTATTACGTAGAGAACGGGCGACTCATCAGGTTTGATTTAATACTTCCCGCTGACATCCCTGAAGCCTCGTCGCCGGCCTTTAACCCGTTCTCTTGTTTTTCAGTGACCGCGTGGCTCGGTATTATTACTACTGGCACCTGAGGAAGCAGGTGCTGTTGTCCCAGTGCATCCAGAGGGAGGAGGCGTACTTCCTGTTGGCCGCCTTCGCTCTGCAGGCCGACCTCGGGAACTTCAAACGCAACAAGCACTTTGGGAAATACTTTGAGCCTGAGGCCTACTTCCCCCCCTGGGTGAGTCCTACCTCAAGTCCTTTTTGTGTCCCATTTCAAAATTGAACATAAAGATTTACTTTACTATTTTTATTTTTATTTAATTTATTTTATCTTTATCATTTATTTATTTCATCTTTATCATTTATTATTATACGGTAAAATACGGTATACACACAATAACTAAAAATAAAATAATTTTCAAAGAGGGATGCAACAATAACCAATTTATTATTTTATTTATTTTATTTATTTTATTTATTTTATTTATTTTATTTATTTTATTTATTTATAAATCTTATTATTTTATTTATAAATCGTATTATTTTATTTATAAATCTTATTATTTTATTTATAAATCTTATTATTTTATTTATAAATCTTATTGTGACGAGTTGGCCACTGTCCAGGATGTACCCCGCCTAAGGCCCGAAGTCACTGGGATAGGCTCCAGTCACCCGCGACCCCGAAAGGGAACAAGCGGTAGAAAATGGATGGATGGATGGATAAATCTTATTATTTTATTTTATTCATAATATGTTTTTGTCTGTGTGTATATATATATATATATATATGCATTGTGTTTTCTTTATTAAAAATAATAATTATAAAAAAGTAAACTCTCCAGTGAAACAACAGAAAAGTGCAGTATCTTTATTGTATTCAGTCAGTATCTGCACTTTTGCTTTGTATCACCGAGGAATTAGTTTAACTGCAATTCTAACATCAAGATTCCTCAAAGTCGTCTCAGAGTTGAGCCGTAAAACGTGGTTAAACGGGTGATTTGAAGCCGGTGTGTGGTCTTCTCTCAGCCTTGACGACGTACGCAGTCGTTTCCATGGTTTCCCTCGTCATTACTCACTCACAGCTGTATTATTTAGAGTGATTCATGCACGTTTGAGTAATCTTTATTGTCTTCAGTTCAGTCTTTGGCACAAAATGTACAACAGAATCCTCTGCTCAGTAATAAAACATGTGGTTAACTAAAGACACGGCAGATTCATCCACTGAACGACTAAAGGTCCTGAATATAAGTGACATAAAGTAGCTTTGAATGTCATAGTTATTATTCTGCAGCATCGCCTAAAGATTACCACTATTTCCATTTATTATGCCTTATTTTTCCTTCGTATCTAAACTATCTTCACAAATCTTCATTACTCTTCGTTATCTTTAAAGCGCCCCCTACAGGCCGGACGACGCATTGAACTAAAATGCTGTTAAAATAAATATAATTTGGATTTTGCTAAAGATTATGAATGTTATTATTACAGAATAGCTCATTTTTAGGTTTATAATTTCACTTCCTGTTTGTAATTGAAGACATCACACTAGGGAATTACCCAGCAAACACAGGGAAAAAACTTTATTTTGTTCAATTAATGTTTAGAGAGTCAAAAAAGTTGTTTCTTTGTGTAAATTCTGCATAAACTGGAATGAGTGTCTCCATTGTGATGTCACTTCCTGTAATTTTCTACAGATTTGTTTACGTTTTCTCCACAAATACCTGCTCGATCGGTGTAAAACTATAATTTATATGTACAACAAGTATAAATACACCAAATAAAGTCCAAATTACAAAATCATAAAAACCTGTCATGGGCCCTTTAAACGGTTCCTAACAATGAGATAAACGGTTCCACCATCGTTGACATTTTCACCTTCAGTTGCTTTTCTGTTATTTAAAGACGCTTATTTTTAGTCGTTTGGGCCTCAGTTTTGTCCAACTCGTTCATTCATCACCGCGGCGACGAGACCTGTGGGATGGTGAAAGTGGGACGTCTTATTTTGGTCCCTCAAAGTGGCTCACGGTCGGTCACTTTTCAAAAACACTGGATAAAACCATCCGACTCTGTGGTTTTTATCCAGGTTTATGCTTGATTTCCACGTTTAGATGGAGAGACGGAGCTAAAAACACACAAATGGGACGGAGCGTGGCCTTTTCTGAATCGTTGTGTGTTATTTTTCGGTTAAACGTTGTATTACGTCGTCCAAAGTGTGTTTTTGTGTTTTAGTGTCACGAAAAACACCAGAAGGCTGTATCACACAAAGATATTTACATAACAGGACATTTCTAATCGAATATTGATTAGAAAAACATTTTATTAAAAAACAAAAAACACAAATAGAAAATAAAGTGATAATAATATACTATAATATACTGAAAAAAATATATATTAATACAAAATAAAAGTACTAATTAAAAAAAAAAAAAAAAAAAAAATAGTAATAATATACAGTACCATAATATACCAATACAAATTATATACGAATAATATAATAATAAAAACAAAAATAAAACGTACTAATAAAATGCTAATTATAATATACTAATAAAAATAATAAATAATAATAATAATGAAATAAAAAGTACTATTTAAAACTATTAAATAGAGATAAAATAATAATAATAATATGCTGTACTATACAGTACTCATAAAAATAATATACTAATAATATACAAATAAAAACTAATAAAAAAAATAAAAAGTACTATTTAAAACTATTAAAACAACAAAATGCTATTATTATTATAATAATAATAATATACGGTACTATAATATACTAATACAAAATCATAAAATGTACTGTAGATGATATATCACAGAGGTCATGTCTGTGTCGCACGTCTTCTTCTTCTTCTGGTGTTTTAGACGTTTTAACAAAATGGTTTCTTCACGTTTGACTCAAGTCGTTCTTCAGTCAAATCCTCCTCACGACACAAACACTTCCTGTGATTAAGCTCGTCTCCAAGAGCTCAGGAAACTGTTCCCTCCCTCTCCTTTTCTTTACTCTCTCTCTCTCTCTCTCTCTCTCTCTTGCTCTTTGCCATGTGTCTCTTTCTTTCACATTTTCCTCTTCTCCTTCTCATACCTTCTTTCCCACCTCCTAACCCTCTCCCCCTGTTCCTCCATCTCTCTCTCCCTCTCTCTCCTTACCTCTCCCCCTCTTTCAAGCCCTCTCTTATCTCTCTCTCTCTCTCTCTCCACCCTTCTCCTTACCTTCTGTCCCCCTCCCCTCTTTTCTTCTTTTCCTCTATCTGTCTCTCTCTCCCTCTCTTCTTTCTCCCTCTCCCCTCTCCTCTCTCTTAAACCGCCACAACTCACACATCTATACACATTTGTACACATTCATTACACATTCCTCACACATTTATATACATGCATCACACATTTATACTAATTTATACACATTTATATACATTTATGCTCATTTATACACATTCCTCACACTTTAATACTCATTTATACACATGCATCACACATTTATACACATGTATACACATTCCTCACACATTAATACTCATTTATATACATTTGTCACACATTTATACACATTTATGCACATTTATACTCATTTATACACTTGCATTACACATTTATACACATTTATACACATTTATGCACATTTATACTCATTTATATACATGCATCACACATTTATACACATTCCTGACACCTTTATGCACATGCATCACACATGTACACTAATTTATACACATGTACATACATTGATATACATTTATACACATTCCTCACACATTTATACACATGCATCACACATTTATACACATTTATACACATGCATCACACTTTTATACACATTTATTCACATTTATACTCATTTATATACATTCATCACACATTTATACACATGCATCACACATTTATACACATTTATACACATGCATCACACATTTATACACATGCGTCACACATTTATACACATTTATACACATGCATCACACTTTTATACACATGCATCACACATTTATACTCATTTATGCACATTTATACTCATTTATACACATGCATCACACATTTATACACATGCGTCACACATTTATACACATGCATCACACATTTATACTCATTTATGCACATTTATACTCATTTATACACATGCATCACACATTTATACACATTCGTCACACATTTATACACATTTATGCACATTTATACTCATTTATACACATTTATACACATTTATACACATTTATACACATTTATGCACATTTATACTCATTTATACACATGCATCACACATTTATACACATTTATACACATTTATACACATTTATGCACATTTATACTCATTTATACACATGCATCACACATTTATACACATTTATACACATTTATACACATTTATGCACATTTATACTCATTTATATACATGCATCACACATTTATACACATTCCTGACACCTTTATGCACATGCATCACACATGCACACTAATTAATACACATGTACATACATTGATATACATTTATACACATTCCTCACACATTTATACACATTTATTCACATTTATACTCATTTATATACATTCATCACACATTTATACACATGCATCACACATTTATACACATTTATTCACATTTATACTCATTTATATACATTCATCACACATTTATACACATGCATCACACATTTATACACATTTATGCACATTTATACACATGCATCACACTTTTATACACATGCATCACACATTTATACTCATTTATGCACATTTATACTCATTTATACACATGCATCACACTTTTATACACATGCATCACACATTTATACTCATTTATGCACATTTATACTCATTTATACACATGCATCACACATTTATACACATTTATATACATTTATGCACATTTATACTCATTTATACACATGCATCACACATTTATACACATTCGTCACACATTTATACACATTTATACACATTTATGCACATTTATACTCATTTATACACATGCATCACACATTTATACACATGCATCACACATTTATACACATTTATACACATGCATCACACTTTTATACACATGCATCACACATTTATACTCATTTATGCACATTTATACTCATTTATACACATGCATCACACATTTATACACATTCGTCACACATTTATACACATTTATACACATTTATGCACATTTATACTCATTTATACACATGCATCACACATTCATACACATTTATATACATTTATGCACATTTATACTCATTTATACACATGCATCACACATTTATACACATTCGTCACACATTTATACACATTTATACACATTTATGCACATTTATACTCATTTATACACATGCATCACACATTTATACACATTTATACACATTTATACACATTTATGCACATTTATACTCATTTATATACATGCATCACACATTTATACACATTCCTGACACCTTTATGCACATGCATCACACATGTACACTAATTTATACACATGTACATACATTGATATACATTTATACACATTCCTCACACATTTATACACATTTATTCACATTTATACTCATTTATATACATTCATCACACATTTATACACATGCATCACACATTTATACACATTTATTCACATTTATACTCATTTATATACATTCATCACACATTTATACACATGCATCACACATTTATACACATTTATACACATGCATCACACTTTTATACACATGCATCACACATTTATACTCATTTATGCACATTTATACTCATTTATACACATGCATCACACATTTATACACATTTATATACATTTATGCACATTTATACTCATTTATACACATGCATCACACATTTATACACATTCGTCACACATTTATACACATTTGTACACATTTATGCACATTTATACTCATTTATACACATGCAACACACATTTATACACATTTATGCACATTTATACTCATTTATATACATTCGTCACACATTTATACACATTCATCACACATTCATACACATTCGTCACACATTTGTACACATTTATACATTACAGCCTGGTTCAGAATAGTTCTTTATCAGTTCAGTGACGTTAAAGCTTGGGCACAGGACTTAACTCTAGATCATAAATAAATTCATTCAGTTATTTCCCCTCACATGATATTGTAAAAGCAGCACTCAGACAAACTCTAGCGATTAAACATTTGACCATTTGACCATTTGTCGTAAACCCGAGTAAACGGCCTGATCCCGGTCCACTCGGCTTCGCTCCAACGTTCACAAAAGCTGTTGGCGAGCGGTGCCCAGAATGCACGAACACTGAACACTTTCCTTTGCGATATTCAGAGACAAATTACATCCAGGTTTTCCTCTGGTCCGGGGCCAGATCCTGCACCTGCCGAAGCTCCCGCCGTTCTCACACTCGCCCTGGAGCGCCGAGCTTTTATCACACGTCCGTACGAAGCTGAACCCGGCGACCCCGTGTAAAAGTGCCACATTTAACCCTGCGTGTGCGTGTTTGCGTGTGCAGGTGATCGAGAAGCGCGGCCGGGACTACATCCTCCGGCACATTCCGCTCATGCACAAGGACCAGTTCGCCCTGACCGCCTCCGAGGCTCATCTGAAGTACATCAAGGAGTGCGCGCAGCTGGACGACGTCACCGTGCACTACTACAGGCTCTACAAGGTCAGAGGTCAAACACGACACGCCAGCCTGTCCAGGCCTCCACACGCTCAAATGTATCATGCTGGTTTTATTTCATTTTTATTTGTGGTTGTTGTTTTCTGTGAACAAATCAAACCAATCAATCTATCCACATTTTTTATAGAGCTCAATTCGTACAAAGTGCAATTCAAAGTGCTTTACAACATTAAAAACACAAAAAAAGCACAATACAGTGTAAAAGTCACAATAAATCAATAAAAACATATTAACGTTGTATTTGAAAAAAAAAGTTGGAAGTTTTTAGCTTGGATTTAAATCACAGCAGCAATACAACAAAATGCAGTTTAGTTTGGGCTGCAATGATTAATCAATAAATTGTGACTAGTTGACGATAAAAATAATCATAATTACCGTATATTCCGGACTATAAGTTGCACATAATATGTAAATGCATAATAGAGAAGAAAAAAACATATCTAAGTCGCACTGGAGTATGAAATGCGGTTGCAAGTGTGAAAATAACAAATAATATCACATATAAGTTGCTCCGGAGTATAAGTATATAAGTATAAATATAAGTATAAGTCGCACCCCGGCCAAAACTATGAAAAAAGGTGCGACTTATTGTCCAGAAAATACGGTATATATTGATTGTTATCCGATGATTAAACAGACCCTGAAACAAGACAGTGACATTATTAAAGAAAAAAAGCATAAATTAATACATTTTACTTGTAAATATTTTCTATCTCGAACACTTTGGTTTAAAATGTCAATAGACATAATCTGACGAGTCGACTAAAAATAAAATCATCATTATTAACAGCCCCAAATTCCATATTTCTTCAATTTTGTTCAAACCTTATTTTAAATCAACTTCGTCATGATAATAATTGAATTGCCAAATGTTAAAAGTGGAAAGGTTTGCTTCATGAGAACTTGAATTGTGTCTTTCTCGTCAAACTTTCTATTGAAGTCGTTATAACTTACAATTTACAACTTCCAGACTTGCATTTTACGTGTTTTTTTACGTGTCAAAGTTTCACGTTCCACTTGTCTTTTCGCAGGACAAAAAGGAAGTCGAAGCTTCTCTGACGTTGGGACTGACTTTACGCGGGATCCAAATATTTCAGGTACAATTTAAAAATGTTCGCTAAACGATATTTTTGAAAGGAAAGTGTAATTCAGTTGTTCATTTCGCGTACATTTCCCTGTGTTTCCAGAACGTGGGCTCGGTGCGACAGCTCCTCTACGACTTCCCCTGGACCAACGTGGGAAAGCTCGTTTTCGTGGTGAGTTTTGGCCCTAAATCGTCCAAAACGCGAAACAAACACGACTTTTCCCGCACACGATTTCTTCCCCGTGGACAAATCCCCATCGCCTTCTTTCCCCGTGCCAGAAATCCGCTATTTCCTTTGGCTCGTCGCCTTCTCGAGTCCAGATTTATGTCATTTTCCACACCGCCGCTTCACCTTTCGCCGGAACCAATCTGGAATCTCCAAACGCATCGGTTCCACGTGCGCGCAGATGTGAACTGTAGCCTCGCGTGCTTTTCTCTACGTTTAGTCGCTGCGGGGGCGGGGCCTTGGCCGGGAGCGCCCGTGGCTGGAGGACGGGAAGATTTTGCGCATGTTTTGGAGCAAAGCGATGCCCAAAAGGAAACCACGCGCAAAGAGAGCCGTAAACTCGTTGTTGCGCGGCTCAAAACTGTGAAAACGTCAACATATTATAATATTAACGTCTTTATAATACTGTTCCCTCATCCAAAAACACCTGGAGTTGTCATTTAGCTTCACTCGCGCTTGTTTCGTTCATCCTGTTTGCGAGATCGTCTCCTCTGGGCCTCACAAAACACTCGGTTTCAAGTAGATTTCTGACGTCAAATGTAGAGCTCTGAGGTTGTCGAGTCCTTAAATCATCGCCAGACTCGTCCAGAGCATTTCTGCTGTCGAGTTTCGTTCATTAAAACTGCATTCTTACGTTAGCATGTCGGGGGAAAGCTAGCGTGCGTTTGTTTTCCCGCGGTAATTCCCTCTGCAGCCAGTAGATGGAGGGCCGGCCCGACATCTGAGGGAAATCATGTGTGGTTTTTGGTAGATTATACCATTGTTGTTGGTTTTAAACATGAAATGCCAAAGAAAATGTACTGAAGATTAAGATTAAAGGCCAATAAATAATAAAATAGCGTAAATCTGTCATTTAAAGTCCATGTTTTTGTAATTATGACATCGTTTGCTGAGTTAGTCCTGGTGGTAAATAATAGTCATAGTTTTACGTCAGTCAAGCTGCAGTTTGTGAAGAAATTTTGACACTTAAAAGTAGAAAATTACAGGAAGTAGAGCCGAGTTCTACAACAGAACACCTCCACTTCTGTGATGTCATCAAAAAGCGCCATTCCATCAAAAATGCAGACAAATATCACGCAACTTACACCTTTTCATGTCAGTTTAAACCGTAATTTCACCAAATAATCGCGTTGTCAGGGGTAATCACTTGTCAAATCGTAACTATTGTAGGATTTAAATAAACTTTGGCCTTTGTTTACGATCTGGTTGCTAAGTAACAGTTGTAGAATGACCAGTTCAAGAGCCAAACACTTTGTCTCAACCATTTGACCAAAGTTACATAACGTTTTTTCTAAATACATTTGCTCCAGACAATGTTTTGTTTCTCCTGCTTGTTTCCCTCGCGTGATTTGAACGTTTAGTTTTAGCCGTAAATAGCAGCAGCGCCCGTCTGACCCGCGCGCTTCTCCCCTAACGACTTCCTGTTTTCTTATTTTGTTTTCGTGGCGGTTTCTGCTGCTGTCGTCTGGAGCCGCGCCGCGCTCTCTCACTCGCACGGCGTGGCTGTGGTTTTAGACTCTATTTTGGCCCCGACCGTCCCGCCCTGGTCCCAAATAACAGGCTTCTCTGTGCGGCGCTCCACCCGAAGGTCACGTCACCCTCCACCGGCGCCGGGAGGGACGAACGCACTGCAAAAAAAAAAAAGGTTCATCCACCGTCAAGTCGAGCGCAGCGGCAACGCGTGTCGTGTTTCGAGTGGTTTTAACTCATTTCACTTCTTGAATTTGTAACGTTGAATCAAAACGTAGTCGTTAAATGTAGTTCTGTTTTAAATCATTTATACTATGTTCTTTAACTGTTCTCGATCTCTAACGGTTCTGACCTGGTTGAATAAAGGTTAATAAATAAATAAAACTGCAATTTGAATGGTCATAATCAGCGCTATTTAGAATATAATGTCTTTGCAAATACAACTGCAATGATTAAACGTCTAATCGTAATTGTACTGTGACAATTGTACTCGTTATTTGGACTTTACGGACTCTAAATTGTTTAAAATGCGTTCGAAAAGATCTTTTACAACTTGAAACTAGTTCATTTTAGAGCTCCATTTGTATCGCTCGCTTACCTAATGCGTTCCAAGTATCCTAAACGTTCACCGTGACGAGTTTAAGGCAAAGCTAGCAAACATTAGCATGCTAACAATGCGTTTCCTGCTTCTCGTGGACTAAAACGCTCTGTAATTAGACGCAGAGAACGCGCTGCGGTTTAATTCTCACCCAAACAGATGCTTTTGCAATACATCTGTGCTGAGGCCAAACAGATTTTAGTTTAGTACGTACGAAACAAATCCGGTAAATGAACTCGCTCTGTTTGTCGCGTTTGGAAACAGCGAAAAACAGGTTCAGCTTTTTAAATCAAAAATGTCAGAAAAGAAGATTTTAATCAGTATTACACGTTATTTTGTAAATCTTCATGGGTTCATAATCCCATCGTTTCTCGATTGTTGATGCTTCTCGATGAGTTTGAAACAATTCAATCTGGATTTTTGGGCATAAATTGCACATATAAACGCAACTGCAATCTTCGTTTCATAAAATAGCACATTTTGCACGTGTTTTCTGAATTTGCTCTAGATTTGCGGGATTGTTTCAGCGAATATCTAACTCATTTCAATGTTTATTTTTCCTTTCCTCAAACTAATTCATCTGTAAGAGTGAGATGTTTTGACTTTATTTAAGGGAACGTTTCGCGCCGCACGAGAGCCACGTTTTCTTTTCGTGAAATGCCATAATGCAGGAGGTACATCGTGTTTACAAGTTTACGATTCATGTACAACCTTGGAATAGATGTTCGGCTTTTGCAGTGAAGTCAGAGAGCGACCGGGAGGGTCAATAAACACCAGATGTTTTCAGAAGAATTCGGCTCAAATGGAATAAACGTGTCTCGAAACGTGTTCCCGCTGCTTTTCGGTGAATCCCATTTTTGACTGAAAATCCACATTTGCTTCGTGACCCGCAGAACAATGTAATTATCATTTCAGAACGTGTTTGTGGAGGTCAAAACTACACGTATCTGATTATACAGGAGGACGGAATATATATTTTAACTGTGGAGACTTAAACTTGTTCTCAGCCTTAAAAAAGAAGTGAGAAATAATATATCTAAAAATGTATATTGTGACAAAATTTGAAGATTACCGTATTTTCCGGAGTATAAGTCGCACCAGCCAAAAAAAAGCATAATAGAGAAGAAGAAAACGTATATAAGTCGCACTGGAGTATGAAAGGCGGTTGCAAGTGTGAAAATAACAAATGATATCACATATAAGTCGCTCCGAAGTATAAGTATATAAGTATACATACAAGTATAAGTCGTATCCCGGCCAAAAACTATGAAAAAACGTGTGACTTATAGTTCGGAAAATACGGTACTATTAAAAATGACAGCAAAAAGAGCATTATAATCTTCTTTAAAGTGATTTTTCTGCACTTTTCTCGTTAAATTCATGGCCCGTTCACGTTTTTTCTGCGATACTTGACATTTCCAGGCACATTTCAGCACATTCCTGATGCATCGTTAATAATCTTGTCCATAAAGCGTTTAAAATGTGATCTAAAAAGCTTTTTGAGGTAGAATTGCACGTTTCAAAAGCAGAAATGGACCGATTCCATGTATTAAATGACTGGTTTTGTTTTGTCAGCTCATAAACCACATGGCAAATATGCGTTCCTGGCGTCTTTGGCCAATCTGTATTCGTTTTGTTTTGGCGTCGGATCTGAAAACACTTGAGAGATTTCTCCGTCGAAAAACCCGATTCGTTCTTTGTGTGTGGCCGTTTTTTGGAGAGGTTTAGCCAAAGTTGTCAGAAAGCGACGAGCGGAGCACATGTTCTGAATGAAATCGGATCCCAGACTAAGTGGTTTTTCTGAACTCGTCTTAAAAAAGCCGACCCTCTCGCTAAAGGAGCCAATTCATTACGTCTTATGTAACACGGCTACAATAACACGGGAGAAATGGTTGGAGCGGTTCATGTTGAAGAAAAGCTGTGAGCAGAGAATGCAGTGACTCAGGGCTGTTTCTGCCATGTTTGCTGAACGTTTAAAAGCCTGTGAAAAACGCCAGGACAAAGTTGTTAACGCGTAAAAGTAAACTGCAAAGTTAGAACTGCAACGATTAATGCACTAAAAATAACGATTAATAGAGTAAAAAATAACGATTAATGGACAACAACAAAAAGATTAATGGACAAACAAATTACGATTCATGGGCTAAAAAATAACAATTTGGACAAAAAATAACGATTAATGGAATAAAAAAAATTATGATGAATGGACAAAAAAAAAACAATAAATAGATTAATTAATAAAAATTAATGGACTTAAAAAATAATTATTCATGGACTGGAAAAATAATGATTAATGGGTGAAAAAATAACGATTGATGGACTGGAAAAATAGCTATTCATAGACTAAAAAAATAAAGATTAATGGACTAGAAAAATACCTATTCATAGGCTAAAAAGTAAAGATGAATGGACTTAAAAAATAATGATTAATCGACAAAAAAAAAGATTAATGGACAAAAAAAATTATAATTAATAGTCTAAAAAATAACTATTCATGGACTGGAAAAATAATGATTCATAAGCTGAAAAATAATGATTCGTAGGCTAAAAAATAACTTGACATTCTAACTCGACATTCTGGCTTCCAAACTCGACATTCTGATTTCTAAACTCAAATTTTGGACTTTTAAACTCCAAATTTTGACTTTTAAACTCAGAATTCAGCCTCAAATCAAATGAAATACTGAATCTTGGAATGTAAAAGTCACTCTTGTCATGACTTCTCCCTTCCACTTGGCCTTCGGGCCTTTCACAATCACAAGCTCACATTCCTGCGTCTTAATTCTGTCTAATTAAATCCTATAAATCACTCGGAGATTAAATTCGGCTGGCGTTTTTTTTTTTTTCCCCTCCTCCTCAGGGCAAGAAGTTTGAGATCCTCCCGGACGGTTTGCCCTCGGCACGAAAGCTCATCTACTACACCGGATGCCCCGCCCGGTCCCGGCACCTGCTGCAGCTGCTCAGCAACAGCCACAGACTCTACATGAACCTGCAGCCGGTGCTCAAGCAGGTCCGCAGACTCGAGGAGAACGAAGGTAACCTGGAACATCACATGACCGTTTGGAGAGTTCAGGATTAGGATGGCGCTCGGAATGTACGGAAATGTTACAGGATTTTTGACGGAGCAGATTCACAAATCACTTTTTGAGAATTTGTAATTTTTTTTAAGGATTCTGCAGTGGTGAAAAGAGGTGGAATTTTTGTCCAATACCTAAAGGGCTTTTTTATAATTTTTTTGACAGATTTTAATGTTTTTCTATTTTATAAAAAATAAAAAAATAAAAAAATTAACAGCTTTTTTAAGTATTACAAAAGTTAACAGCATTTTTATCGATGTTTCAACCAATTTATTTAATTTATTTAATTTATTTAATTTATTTAATTTATTTAATTTATTTAATTTATTTAATTTATTTTATTTATTTTATTTATTTTATTTATTTTATTTATTTTATTTATTTTATTTATTTTATTTATTAAAAATATGATACAGTCACAAACACACAAAAGCTCAATCAAAACCTAAAATAGTTTTTTTTTTTGCCAAAATCCAACTGCAATAATTTATGTGTGATTTTTCAGCTATAGAATCGATGACCGTGAGAACATGATCAGTCTGTAATAAAAGTTTCATGATGATAATTATGTGACATGTGAAGATTAAATTAATATCAAGATTGCAAATTGATACATCGCAATTATTTATTCATTCAAGTCTTATTACGTCCATTGGAAGCTAAAACATTCTGTCTCAATGTAGATATAAAACCCCGATAAACCTGTGTTTAGATATTTGCAAACATAACACACTTATCAGTTCATATTTCACTCTTCTCTCAAACGTTATTGCTCCCGTTTGTGCCTAAACTCGCCCTTTCTTTGAGCGTTTCCCTCCTTCCACCCGCAGAGAAGAAGCAGTACCGCGAGTCGTACATCAGCGACGCCCTGGAGCTCGACATGGACCACCTGGACAAGCGCTCGCGGGCCAGCGGCAGCAGCGCCGGCAGCGTCTCCCGCTCCAAGCGCCTGTCGCGACACTCCACCACGTCCCACGGCAGCAGCCACACCTCCGGCATCGAGGCGGACAGCTTCAGGGCCCCGGGGCACGGACCGAACCGGCCCCGGAGGACGTGCAGCTCCTCCACCACGTCCCACGGCAGCAGCCACACCTCCGGCGTCGAGAGCGGCGGCAAAGAGCGAGCGCTGGAGGACGACGGTACGAGCGGCCCAAACTAAATATGTCTTAGTTGTAGAGTTGGAGGGTTCTTCACACGTTTTTCCACCAGGACAGAGCGCAGTTTTCTGATTTTTGTCACGTTGCAGAGATCGAGATGTTGGTGGACGATCCTAAGGACTACGAGGAGCTGCACGAGATGGCGCTGGACCAGGACCTGTGCATCCACATCACAGAGGACATGCTCACTCTGTCACCGGACCACACAAACGGATACTCAGGTCAGGACGGGACACTGCTGCTGAAGAGGGGCGTGGCTGTGGGGATGAGGGGTCGTGGCTGTGGGGATGAGGGGGCGTGGCTGTGGGGATGAGGGGGCGTGGCTGTGGGGATGAGGGGTCGTGGCTGTGGGGGGACGAGGGGCGTGTCACTGTGTCATCTGCATAAACCTCACGTCCGTCCTCTCGGTGCTGCAGGTCTGGTGGTGAAAGACATCAGCTCGTCCACGTCCAGCTCCTCAGAAACGGTGGTGAAGATGAGAGGACAGAGCATCGAGTCACTGCCACAGGTACGGCTCAAACACGGCTCACGATCCAAATACGGCTCACGATCCAAATACGGCTCAAGGCCCAAACACGGCTCACGGTCCAAACACGGCTCACGATCCAAACACGGCTCACGGTCCAAACACGGCTCACGATCCAAACACGGCTCACGGTCCAAACAAGTTTCAAAAAAATTGCTCAAAAAATGTACTCCATCACTGTAACATTAGTACCGTATTTTCCGGACTATAAGTCGCACCAGCCAAAAAATGTATAATAGAGAAGAAAAAAACATATATAAGTTGCACTGAAGTATGAAATGCGGTTGCAAGTGTGAAAATAACAAATAATATCACAAATAAGTTGCTCCGGAGTATAAGTATATCAATATAAATATAAGTATAAGTCGCACCCCGGCCAAAACTATGAAAAAGGGTGCGACTTATAGTCCGGAAAATACGGTATTTGTACTGATACTTTCAGTCATTGACATGGCCGTGTGTTTGTCGTTTCTGCAGCAGTCCGTGTGCAAAAAGCCCCCGTCGTCCACCGACCGCCACAGCCAGTCCCTGGACGACGTGCGGCTGTATCAGAAGGACTGTGCGCAGTGGGCGGAGCTGTGCCAGGACACCGCCCACAGCTACACCTTCGGCTGCGCCCAGGAGCTGAGCGACGGCTGCAGCTACCAGGGCCCGAGCGAGCAGCGCGCCAGCGTCCGCAACGAGCCGCACGCCTTCGCCATCAAGAGGACCAACAAGTACTTTTCCCTGGACCTGACCAGCGAAGACGTCCCCGAGTTTGTGGTCTGAAAAAAGGCCCCACGTTTTGTCTGCGCGGGACGGCACCGGAGCGACTCGGGGCGGAGACGAGTTCGGACGCTCAGGAAACTTTGAAAGGGATTTGTGGAGATCCCGAAAACGGCAGGAGGAGACGGACCAACCGAGCTGCCTAGTTTGACCTCCTTTTGTCCTAAAAGAGAGCAAACGCGACTGGTTTTGTGGCTTTTCTTGTCAAAACGACGATTCTGAGTTGGTTTCGGGCGATAGACTCTTTGCATTTGAGTCATTGGTCTCGCTTTACCATGAGGTTCTTTAGTAAACTACTTATAAACTGTTAATGAGCACATTTTGCACATGGTTTAATAAAACAGAATTTTTTGTTAATGTTTTTTTTCAAATGTGTAATAAGCCATCTACAAATGCTAGTAATTGCCTTATAAGTTCATAAATAAATACAGTTTATTTTCATTATCCAGAGGCAGCAGCAGAGTAACTCGTATGATTGTATAAGTACAATTACATGGCTAGAATTATACTAAATATGAATATCTTATGAATAGTTTACAAAGGAACCTTGTTTTAAAGCGTTAGCACAAGTTCTGTTTGACTCAAATGTCCAGGAATCATCTTCGGCTCCAAATTAAATCCATGGGGTTTTCTCAGAGTCTAAAAGAGGCTCAAATAATTCAAATCAATAATCAATATTTAAAGCCATTGATCATAACGAGGTCTAATCTACTCCACCACAGGAAACGTCTGTTCATAAAGGTACGCGTTTGTGTCTCAAAGCTAATCCTAACTAGACTAAATCAAACTGTTGAAGACTGTGACTTTTATTGTCTTAAAAATGTGAAAAAACAGAACCAGTTAAATTTTAATTCTTTGTCGTGGTTAAAACAGTTTTCTCACTTTCCTCATGCTCCAGATTCTTCACCGAGACGAGTTTATACGAAGCTTTTTCACAACTTTCAAAGCCCAGAGCAGTCGTCGCGGTAAAGCTAACTGACATTAGCATGCTAGCAGACATAAGAACGCTAACAGCGCAGCTCCTGTTTTTAGCGGGGAATAAAACGCTCTTTAATCAGAAGCAAAGAGTCTCATTTACACTGTGAACAAAGAACTCAAAACAGATTTTACTTTAACATGAGTTTGAATGTGCGTTAGCATTAGCTTTGAGACACAAACACAGACGTATCCTGTATTCACGACGTAAGTAAACTCTTAACATTTCGTCTGTAATTATCCACCTGCAACTCGCTTTAAATCTTTAAATATTGATTGTTTTAGCACATCTTGGAGAAAACCCCATAATTAGGGCGGAAAACGTTTAAAGAAATTGGTGAAATTGAAGAGAATTTTGTTTCCATAATTCAGGGATTTACCCAGAAAAGCAAAGCCACGTCGCGCTAAAATGTCAAACCATCGACCTTTAAAGTATGTGCGGCGATTCGGTTGACGTTTCACGCCCGATTTCCTCCCCGGAGACACGCCCATCGACATTTATCCTGGCTTGGGACCTGGCTGCAAATGGATTTTCCGTAAAGCCCGCCCTCGTCCGCGGATAACCGGGTTCCATTGGTCGAGAACGTTGCCAGTTTCGATGGGAGGAACTGTACCTACAAATGATCCGACTTCTGACTGAATTTTCGGGCGATTTCGAACCGCAAACGCTAAATCAACCCGCGTTTAGTCGAACCCGAGCTGCGAAAAGGAATCTAAAGGGAACAGTTTATAAGAGATTTTAAAATATTTAGTCTTTTGCTTTAAGATTTTTGTTATATATTATTATCAAACAAACTCGGATTTGAAGAGAACTTTATGAGCTGCAAACCAAAGACGCGGCTCCAACGCGACTGAAGCTTTCGGAAAAAAACGCGAAAACGCCACATGGAGATTACCCACGATGCATTGTGCCAGCCGCCGGTTCATCGTGTCGGAGTCTCGCCCGAATCATCTGACCACAAACAAAAAAACAAAAGAAAAAACAATGTGCCTTTCTCTGTTTGTCTCTCTCTCTCTTTCTATGCAGATTTCAAACTTGTGCAAAAATTTTTACGTCAATAATTGTCGATAACTTTCATTTTAATTGTGTTGAACTCGAGCGGTTCATTCGAGGAGACTTTTAAACCTAGATTTCGCCGTCGCAACATTTTAGCGTCACTTTAGCTCGACGATCGATGGTGGAATTTTGCGTTTTAAGCGTCGGAATGCGCCTGTTTTGACCTGGTTTATGGTTCACATCTCTGTTATTACCCCGTATAATCCACATGAAACGAAAACTGACACGAAGTTCGACGTCTTGTCTGTCGCCGGAAGTGATGGAAGTGTAAATCGCTCTCGCACGATAGCTTCGGAGAGCAGAAAGTGCCGTTATTCAACCCCTAAAGACGCGATTATTGAGCTGTAAAATCAAAATGGCGAGTAATGATGACATTTGACGTTTGTCGATCATGAATTTGGATATAAAACATAA
The DNA here is from genome assembly GCF_026437365.1 of Eucyclogobius newberryi. Taxonomy (NCBI): domain Eukaryota; kingdom Metazoa; phylum Chordata; class Actinopteri; order Gobiiformes; family Gobiidae; genus Eucyclogobius; species Eucyclogobius newberryi. Next base: position 5,182,210 of record NW_027315846.1, read on the forward strand.
ATAAAACGGTTCAAAATAAACCCACAAAAATACAAATACCAGGGGGACAAACTACTGCAAAAGAAAATGTTTATCCTTTCAAATTTCACGTTGTCTACAAGGTTGTCTTCTACGAGCCTCAGAAAACACGCCGTTTCAAGTTTCCCCGATGTGTGATGTCAAAAGTAGAGATTCGTAGGTCTTGTTTGTTGTTTCTAAGTCTATAAATCCTCACTACACTCTAGTTCTGTGCATTTGTTACGTCAAATGTTGTTTATTTGTTTATTTCCTCACGTTAAATCCCTCGAATCCTGACGAGAGAACGCCTGACTGACAAAAAAAGTACTTTGTGCATGTTTTTGTTGCTGTTGCTAAAACAGGAGACGCCAAAGCAAAGCCACAGCAACACGAATAACGCGTAATATGTGTCCTTTAATATTAAAACCTCATTTATTTCGACCACTTCGACTTCCTGTTAATCTCTTGGATCTTCCTTTAATCCTGATTTGGAAACGCTTATTGTCGTTTTTTGCCGTGGAAACCGCCTTGACAATCGCGCACACACACACACACACACACACGCATGGACTTTTCCGCAGACGCGCCTCGTACTCAAAAGCGTTCTGAACTTCGGCCGGTGCAAAAGAGTCAAGTGCGTCGTCCAAGTCTTTGGTTCCCGTGTTTTCTGTGTGTTTCGTGTGAACTGGAAAACGTTTCTCGCTTTAACACGTTTTATTCACGTTGTGTCCAAAGTCGTTCCATGTTTTCGAGCAGTATTATTGTCACTTCAGATTATGTGAGCAAGAAATACACGTTTTGTTTTTTTTATTGTTAAACGTCATTCAGCTGTGTCCATAGGTTTGTTTGTTTGTTTGTTTGTTTTGTGCATAAAACTTTCACTTTCACTGGAATAACTTCAACCTTGGTCTAATTTAAAGGCGTAAAATGTATTTTTTTCTCTTGGAGTTTTGGCTTTTCTCTCCAGATGTTTCCACCATGTTGCGTCAATCTCCACGGAGACGAAACAGGAACTAAAAGCTGCTTTGGTGAACCGAAGAATCAAAATGTCCCAAATCGAACAAATTGTTGTCTTCAAATGTGACGAACCGGCTCAAAATTTAGAATTTCCTTTGGCATTAACCGTCTATTTATCTATTTAGTCAAGATTGTGGACAATTTTCAAAGTTTTTCCAGCATTTTCTTTGCATAATTTCAAGAAATGGGTTCGTAAATTGCACTTTACGAGGCAAATAACAAAAAACAAACAGAAAGTCTTGAAATTTTAGCTCTAAACATGAAAAAAACACGTTGAAATCTGTGGTAAACATCGTGGAACGTGTTGTGGGAAAAGCATCTAAACCTGCAAATGTAATAAAACTGACTTGGCTAAATCATATACGCGTAAATATTCTGAATTTAAGTAGTTTTAACTTGATATTGGGTTCATTTTTTGCCACAGTTACACACAAACGACATGACAACAACAACAACCTTTATGATTTCGTACAACTACAAACTGTGTTTACGTCGAAATACACGGCTTTTTCCGTTAATTGTTGAACTTTTGTCTCTGAACTGTTGTAAATCCATTTGTCGGTTTATGCTATTATCGCTTTCCTACCGCGCGTGTCAACAACTGCATATATTTAATTCTAACAATACTTTGACGCTGTCGTGTATTTAAACTGCTTATATTTCCCACGACGTGTGCGATTATTGTCGGACGTTTCCTTTTACAAATCGTATGTTACAAAAGGTACACAGCCATAACCCGAGTCCTTAAAACCTTCATATTCTATTGTTTTTTTTAGAGCTTGAACCGTTGGTTACGTCGTGTCCCGGTCCTTTCCGTGAAAGGATGAGCGTCCGTCTCTTGTACTTTATCCTGTGTTTTACTGTAAGTCTGGTCTGTGCCTTGTGGTACTAAAACTACCCTCAATATCCAATAAAGTGGTACAGCCCAGTCTCCAGTCTCTTCATTGTTATTTATAATGTTTACTTCAGTGGGAGCGTGTATTTATAACTCTAATGTATAACTCTATTTTTATTTTTTACTATTATTATTAATATTATTATTACCATTATTATTATTACTATTATTACTTTTTTATTATTACTATGTTTTTTTATTATTACCATCATTATTATTATTAGGCCCGAGCGCCACAAGCTTCGCGGTCGTCATCCCCATATAAAGCACTCATTTGCGCTAAGTAGCTCACGAATACGTTCCCCATCTCTTGCATGTTCCGTGCATATAAGCATGTAATGCAAAAATTTAACATTATTACTGTATAGAGGGCCAAAAACACAAAGTGGGCGGAGCCCACTCAAAATTAACGAAAGTACCCGTCAGTGACCAGGGACCCACACCATGAGGTAGGAAGCGAAGTGCGCACTAAACGAGCGCTTTACATGGGGAAGAGCCACGGACTTTGTGCGGCAGCTGCAAACTTTTCCCTTTATGTGTAAAGCAAAGGGGTGTAATAAAAGGAAAATTGGGGCGTGTTATCGCCCCCTCCTCTTCCGGCGAGGGCCGATCATCGCGGCTTGCGGCTATATTTCTCTTTCTTTTGGAAAATTACACTTTTTGTGGTTGATTTTTTTCATATAATTTTAAGTATATCTCCAGGACAATGATTGTATAATAATTGGGAATATTTTAGAAGCAAGATTAAGTTACAACAAACATCTAAATGTAAACAACTTTTTTGTCTGGTTGTTTACTTTATTTTGTGATTCAGAAATGTCAGAGTTAATCACTTTGTCCTCTGAAAGTCTCCACTGCAGTGAGGACCCGAGGAGCAGAGTTTGAACCTTCATTATTGTAACCGACACAGAAATATGGAATGAGTTTCTCCCTGAAGCAGCAGCCGCTGAAGGAGAAGAGAAGATGTCCAGAATCTGCATCATAAAAGGAGACATGTCCACCAACACCCCGACCTTCTGACGATCTCGCTGCACAGACAGACATCAGAACCTGCCCAAACACTGTAACATCTGTTTCTCAACCTGATGCACCAGATTTATCGTTAGGACAACTCCTGTTGATGGACTCATTGGCCACTCCTAAATCCCAGGTTGTTTTCCCTTTGACCTGAACCTCAAAGTAAAACCTGAGGAGAAACTCTGCTTTGCCAGAACAGAAGGACAATAACCAAACCACAGAGAGCTTCTTCCTCACGTCACCAAAATGAACCTGTTTGAGATCTTCAGACAGAACGAGCTTTGGATGAGCAGTGGATCCAGAGTGACGTCCACACAAACCGCTGCACTCTCAGTAGTTCTAATCGTGAAGACACTTCAGAGAGATGTTTCTCCAGATCACACAGAGCCCGGGCTGCACTGCCCTCACACGTCTCCGGCTCAAAGCTCACGCTGCTCCACTGCTTCAGCCCAGCAGAGGGTAGAAGGTGGAGGGGGTCTTCTGAGCCTGAGAGCCGCTCCACCTCAGTGCTGCTCTTCTCCAGCTCACAGAAGGAGGCTTATTCTTCTTCCCCCCTCCCTCCCCTGGGCAGCTCGGACCACAACCTTGTACATCTGAGGCCTGTGTATGAACCCATCGTGCGCAGGCAGCCTGTGGTGTCCCGTGAGGTGAGGATGTGGTCTGCTGAGAGCGAGGAGGCTCTGAGGGACTGCTTCAGCACCACTGTCTGGACTGAGCTTTATGACCCACATGGGGAGGACATCAACACCATCACAGAGTGCATCACGGACTACATCAACTTCTGTTTTGAGAACATTGTTCCCTCCCGGACGGTGCGGTGTTTTCCAAACAACAAGCCATGGATTAACCGTGAACTCAAGGCTCTGCTGAAGGAGAAGAAGAGAGCCTTCAGGTCAGGGAACAAGGAGGAGCTGAGGACTGTGCAGAAGGAGCTGAGGAGGAAGATCAGGCAGGCTGAGGCCGGCTACAAGAGGAGGATGGAGGAGCAGCTGCAGCAGAAGAACATTCAGGGAGTGTGGAGGAGCCTGAAAACCATCTCGGGCTTCAAAATCCCCCCCTGCCCAGACAGAGGGGGATCTACAGTGGGTGATTGATTTAAATGCTCACTTCTTGAGGTTTGATCGGTCACCCGCCCCTCCCCCTGCACAGCTGCATGCTCCCTCTTCCACAGCTGGACAATGCCCTGCATCTGTTCCTCTTCGCTTATCTGCCCCGGACCATCAGCTCCCCACTTCGCCTGGACTCACCCATCCCCCCAGCACACGGTCCCCCTGCCAACCACTGACTGTCACAGCAGCACAGGTGAGGAGTGAGCTGAAGAGGATTAAAGTGAGGAAGGCAGCAGGACCTGATGGCATCAGCCCCAGGCTCCTTAAGTCCTGCGCAGATGAACTGTGTGGAGTTATGGAGCATGTCTTCAACATGAGCCTGAAGCTGAGGGTGGTACCACAGGTCTGGAAGACCTCCTGTCTGGTACCTGTGCCTAAGACACCGCGCCCCAAAGACCTCAACAGCTTCAGGCCAGTGGCTCTCACGTCCCACCTGATGAAGACACTGGAGCGGCTGGTCCTGGACCACCTCCGCTCCACCGTGAGCTCAGCCATGGACCCGCTGCAGTTTGCATACCGGCCTGGCATCGGAGTGGAGGACGCCGTCATCTCCCTGCTGCACCGCTCTCTCTCTCACCTGGAAAAGCCTGGCAGCTCTGTGAGGATCCTGTTCTTCGATCTCTCCAGCGCCTTCAACACCATCCAGCCGCTGCTCCTGAGGGACAAGCTGGAGACGGCTGGTGAAGAGTATGACCTGGCAGAGTGGATCCTGGACTACCTCACAGACCGACCCCAGTTTGTGAGAGCCCGGAACTGTGTGTCTGACACTCGGACCTGCAGTGTGGGGACGCCCCAGGGCACTGTCCTCGCACCCTTTCTCTTCACCCTTTACACTGCAGACTTCAGACATGACACGGACAGCTGTGTCCTGCAGAAGTTCTCTGACGACTCTGCCATCATCGGACTCATCACGGACGACGATGACGCGGAGTACAGAGGACTGGCGCAGGACTTTGTGGACTGGTGTCAGCGGAACCACCTCCTCATCAACGCGGGGAAGACCAAGGAGATGGTGGTGGATTTCCGCAGACGTCACCCCACTGCCCCCTCACCAGTGAACATCCAGGGACGGGACATTGAGAGAGTGGACTCATACAAGTACCTGGGTGTTCATCTGAACCACAAACTGGACTGGACTCATAACACAGACGCACTGTACAGGAAGAGCCAGAGTCGGCTCTACCTCCTGAGGAGACTCAGGTCTTCAGGAGTGACAGGGCCACTCCTGAAGACCTTCTACGACTCTGTGGTGGCATCAGCTCCTGTAGGTGTGGCCTGCTGGAGCAGCAGCATCACAGAGAGGGAGAGGAGGAAGCTGGACAGAGTCATCAAGAAGTCCAGCTCCGTCCTGGGCTGTGCTCTGGACTCGGTGCAGGAGGTGGGGGACAGGAGGGTCCTGGCTAGATTCACATCTATGCTGGACCATGAGTGTCGCCCCCTGCAGGACACTCTGTCCGCTCTGGAGAGCAGCTTCAGTGAGAGACTGATCCACCCTCGATGTGCGAAGGAAAGGTTCCGTAGGTCTTTCCTTCCTGCTGCTGTCGGACTTTATAACAAACACTGTTAGTACTGAACACTCGCAATACTGACCTAACCATGTGCAATTCTGTCATATGTGCAATTGCTGTTGGAATTCATGTGCAATCTATGTGCTGTCGTGACACATATTCATGTGCAATTACTGTCGTGATCACATGCAATGGTATTTATGTATTTATTTATGTATTTATTTATTTATTTATTTGTCTATAGGAGTTTTTATTTATTTATAGGAGATCTTCTACTGAAAGTGTTTTTCAGACTTCCTATAAGTGATCTGTTCTTCTGTATCTACCTCTGTATCTACCTGCGTTGCACCAATGAAATTTCCCCATGTGGGACAATAAAGGAATATCTTATCTTATCTTAGATCTCCTGCTCCAGCTGCTGCACCAGCTCCTGGATGTGAATAAAATCTAAAGAATAAAGCCTAAAGAATAAAGCCTGAAGAATAAAGCCTGAAGAATAAAGCCTGAAGAATAAAGCCTGAAGAATAATGTCTGAAGAATAAGTACTTTTTTCTATAATATGATGCATCTCCAGTTAAAGTATTCCAAGTATTCAGAATACAATGATTGGGTCGATTAACAGAATACAATGTCCTCTGATTATTGTTATCCATCCATTTTCAACCTAATAAAGTATACAAATAAAATGTATATGATTTGTTATGACGGAACAGTTTACCTTTGATAATATTATAATACTCGTCCGTTTGAGTTGTTTTCTGATCCTGAAACACCGCGTTTCTTATCCAAAATCAGCCAAAACGGGCTTCCGTACGTGTAGAGGTTAATCCGACAGCGCCCTCTGCTGTTGAATATGTAGAATGCTGTTACTGTCGCTCACTGCGCATGCGTGTTTGCCGTACAACGCTGCAGACGGTATATATTTATTTATAATATAAATAAATATATATTATAAATATATATATAAATAAATATATATATTATTAACGCAGTGGCGTCTGTACTTTAGAGATTTTACCAGAAGATGGCGCTATTTGTCTAAAATGTGAAGTATGAGTATTTTATAAAATACACAGTATTTTACAAAATACACAGAATTTATTGCTCGTAAAGTAAGTTTAAAAAAAGTTATTATTTGGGATTTTTTATTTAATTTTTGGGGAAACTAGATTTGGTGATTTTTGCCTCATTTATTTATTTTTTGTTAGGTCTAAACCAGGACTAAACCAGGTCTAAACCAGGACTAAACCAGGTCTAAACCAGGACTAAACCAGGTCTAAACCAGGTCTAAACCAGGACTAAACCAGAACTAAACCAGGTCTAAACCAGGACTAAACCAGGTCTAAACCAGGTCTAAACCAGGACTAAACCAGAACTAAACCAGGTCTAAACCAGGACTAAACCAGGTCTAAACCAGGACTAAACCAGGTCTAAACCAGGTCTAAACCAGGTCTAAACCAGGACTAAACCAGGACTAAACCAGGACTAAACAAGGACTAAACCAGGACTAAACCAGGTCTAAACCAGGACTAAACCAGGTCTAAACCAGGTCTAAACCAGGACTAAACCAGGACTAAACAAGGACTAAACCAGGTCTAAACCAGGACTAAACCAGGTCTAAACCAGGTCTAAACCAGGACTAAACCAGGTCTAAACCAGGACTAAACCAGGACTAAACAAGGACTAAACCAGGTCTAAACCAGGACTAAACCAGGTCTAAACCAGGTCTAAACCAGGACTAAACCAGGACTAAACCAGGACTAAACCAGGTCTAAACCAGGACTAAACCAAGTCTAAACCAGGTCTAAACCAGGACTAAACCAGGACTAAACCAGGACTAAACCAGGTCTAAACCAGGACTAAACCAGGTCTAAACCAGGACTAAACCAGATCTAAATCAGGTCTAAACCAGGACTAAGCCAAGAGTAAACCAGGTCTAAACCAGGACTAAACCAGGACTAAACCAGGTCCAAACCAGGTCCGAACCAGGTCTAAACCAGGTCTAAACCAGGTCCAAATAATTCTAATAATAATAATTCTGGCGACCCCCACTTTGGAACAAATGTTTAAATGCAGGGGGATTTGGGTTTTGGGATGTTTTATTTCATTTTTATAATAGAATAACTGGCAGTTATTCTATTATATTCTAATTGATCTGTGTCATGATTGTGTTTCCTTTGTTTTCTGGTTGACGTCTATTTGCAATTTTATTTTATATTTCATGCTCTGGTCCTGTTTTGTATATATATATATATATATATATATATATATATATATATATATATATATATATATATATATATATATATATAATAATAATAATATAATACATTAAATAAAATAAATAATCTGTGTTTTATGTTTTAAACTTAAAAAAATATATATAATAAAAAACAAAATAAAACTAAATAAATAACATTAATAACATTAATAAAATTAACGAGATTAATAAAATTAATAAAATGAAACTAAAATAATCAAGAAAGATTTTAATTTTAATATCTGTAGTTTATCTCTGAAATAATCAGTGAATAGTTAGCATTTTCTTTTGTTGGAGCATGAAAACACACAAAAAGTAAAAAACACGGAGAGGCATATTTGAGAATTCACAACACATTTTACTTCATATTGTTTTCATACAAACTGTAGAAAGGGGACTGTATCTGAAGGGCACGAGATCACTCTTTTTAAAAATACAGAAACAGAATTAGAAAGCTTCTGGAAAGAGAATCACAAAGTTTCAATAAAAATCTTGTTTAAAAAGTAAAAAAAACAAAACAAAGAAAAGCCACATCTCTTCTTCAGTATTCACGGGACAGAAATAGAAAGATAGAACGGGTTGAGACGCAAGAAATGTAAGAAAAAGACTCTAAACAGGAGGCATCTTGTGGAACGTGCCGACCCGTTTAACCAAAAGGAGCACAAAATATTCCTCTAACGACACGAGTTCAGAGAGAAAGAAATGGTGGAGAAGTCGATCGTCTCAATGGTTTGAGTCTGAAAACTGACATCGACTTCATTAAATGCATCGAAATATCGCCCAGTTTTAGTTCTGACGTGGACTTGACTTGGTCCTGTTCAGCCCTGGGTTAGTTTAGTTTATGTAAGAGCAGGATTAAACCAGGGCTAAACCAGTGCTAAACCAGGGCTAAACCAGGACTTAACCGGGACCAAACCGGGGCTTAACCAGGACTAAACCATGGCTAAACCAAGGCTAAACCGGGGCTGAACCGGGACTAAACCGGAGCTAAACCGGGGCTAAACCGGGGCTAATCCAGGGCTAAACCAGGGCTAAACCAGGACCAAACCAGGACCAAACCAGGACCAAACCAGGGCTAAACCAGGGCTAAACCAGGACTAAACCGGGGCTAAACCGGGGCCAAACTGGGGCTAAACCAGGACTAAAGCAGGACTAGACCGGGTTTAAACCGGGGCTAATCCGGGGCTACACCAGGACGAAACCAGGGCTAATCCGGGGCTAAACCAGGACCAAATCAGGGCCAAACTAGGGCTGAACCAGGGCTAAACCAGGACCAAAGCGGAACTAAACCAGGACTAAACCAGGGCTAAACCAGGGCTAAACCAGGACCAAAACAAGTCTACATAAAACTTAAACTGGTGTTTTAAACCGGTTTGGTTTTTTGACCCGCCCACGTTGTGCTTGGAAAGTCAAATATTTAACAAGTTGTAGTTGTTGAGAAAGTCTGAGCTGAACCAGACAAACGGCTCTGGTTTAGCCTGGTTTAGTCCTGAGTTTAGCCCGGTTTGGTCCTGAGTTTAGCCTGGTTTGGTCCTGAGTTTAGCCTGGTTTGGTCCTGAGTTTAGCCTGGTTTGGTCCTGAGTTTAGCCTGGTTTAGTTCTGACTTTAGCCTGGTTTGGTCCTGAGTTTAGCCTGGTTTGGTCGTGACTTTAGCCTGGTTTGGTCCTGACTTTAGCCTGGTTTGGTGGAACTGTTGAAATGATTCGACTTCTCCACGATATTAGGACGTACCGACACGCGCCTGTTTCATAAACACACGTCACAACGTGGCAAGACTCTGTGACATCACATCCTGTTTGTCCCGTTTCCACACGCTCAGACCCTGGTCCGGCCGCTCTCCCAGCCGGGGGCCGTGACCGTCGCCTTTTCTACATCAAAATCCGACATATTTCTAGTCCGAAGGTTTCAAACGCCGGGCGTGTCTCGGAGGGGCGTGTCTCGGAGGGGCGTGTCTTACAGGATGGAACAGAAGAACTTCTTCTCCCTGAACGGGTTTTCGGAGGCGGGAACAGGTGAGAGGAGCGGGTCCTCTTTGGCGTGAGCGTCACAGTACGACATCAGGTCCGCCGCCGCCTTGGACACCTGAGAGAACCACAGAGAGAACATGAAGAGAACCACAAAGAGAACCACAGAGAGAACATGAAGAGAACCACAGAGAGAACATGAAGATAACCACAGAGAGAACCACAGAGAGAACATGAAAAGAAACCATAGATAGAACATGAAGAGAACCACAGATAGAACATGAAGAGAACCACAGATAGAACATGAAGAGAACATGAAGAGAACATGAAGAGAACCACAGAGAGAACATGAAGAGAACCACAGAGGGAACCACAGAGAGAACATGAAGAGAACCACAAAGAGAACCACAGAGAGAACATGAAGAGAACCACAGAGAGAACATGAAGAGAACCACAGAGAGAACATGAAGAGAACCACAAAGAGAACCACAGAGAGAACATGAAGAGAACCACAAAGAGAACATGAAGAGAACCACAAAGAGAACCACAGAGAGAACATGAAGAGAACCACAAAGAGAACCACAGAGATAACATGAAGAGAACCACAGAGAGAACCACAGAGAGAACATGAAGAGAACCACAGAGAGAACATGACATGAAGAGAACCACAGATAGAACATGAGGAGAACCACAGATAGAACATGAAGAGAACCACAGAGAACATGAAGAGAACCACATATAGAACATGAAGAGAACCACAGATAGAACATGAAGAGAACCACAGATAGAACATGAAGAGAACATGAAGAGAACCACAGAGAGAACCACAGAGAGAACATGAAGAGAACCACAGATAGAACATGAAGAGAACCACAGATAGAACATGAAGAGAACCACAGAGAACATGAAGAGAACCACATATAGAACATGAAGAGAACCACAGATAGAACATGAAGAGAACCACAGATAGAACATGAAGAGAACATGAAGAGAACCACAGAGAGAACCACAGAGAGAACATGAAGAGAACCACAGAGAGAACATGAAGAGAACCACAGATAGAACATGAAGAGAACATGAAGAGAACATGAAGAGAACCACAGAGAGAACATGAAGAGAACATGAAGAGAACATGAAGAGAACCACAGAGAGAACATGAAGAGAACCACAGAGGGAACCACAGAGAGAACATGAAGAGAACCACAAAGAGAACCACAGAGAGAACATGAAGAGAACCACAGAGAGAACATGAAGAGAACCACAGAGAGAACATGAAGAGAACCACAAAGAGAACCACAGAGAGAACATGAAGAGAACCACAAAGAGAACATGAAGAGAACCACAAAGAGAACCACAGAGAGAACATGAAGAGAACCACAAAGAGAACCACAGAGAGAACCACAGAGAGAACATGAAGAGAACCACAGAGAGAACCACAGAGAGAACATGAAGAGAACCACAGAGAGAACATGACATGAAGAGAACCACAGATAGAACATGAAGAGAACCACAGATAGAACATGAAGAGAACCACAGAGAACATGAAGAGAACCACATATAGAACATGAAGAGAACCACAGATAGAACATGAAGAGAACCACAGATAGAACATGAAGAGAACATGAAGAGAACATGAAGAGAACCACAGAGAGAACCACAGAGAGAACATGAAGAGAACCACAGAGAGAACATGAAGAGAACCACAGAGAGAACCACAGAGAGAACATGAAGAGAACCACAGAGAGAACATGAAGAGAACCACAGAGAAAACATGAAGAGAACCACAGAGAGAACATGAAGAGAACCACAGAGAGAACATGAAGAGAACATGAAGATAACCACATAGAGAACCACAGAGAGAAGATGAAGAGAACATGAAAAGAACCACAGAGAGAACATGAAGAGAACCACAGAGAGAACATGAAGAGAACCACAGAGAGAACCACATAGAGAACCACAGAGAGAAGATGAAGAGAACATGAAAAGAACCACAGAGAGAACATGAAGAGAACCACAGAGAGAACCACAGAGAGAACCACAGAGAGAACATGAAGAGGCCACAAAGTGGACATGAAGAGAACCACAGAGAGAACCACAGAGAGAACCACAGAGAGAATATGAAGAGAACACGTGTTTATGACACTTTTGAATGAGGGAAAAAAATAGTTTTTAGTTGTTCTTTTTACGACCCATTTTGGAGTCGTAAATGTTTTCATAGTTCATGGGACAGTCAAGAACCTGGTCTCACCTTTATCCTGTCCATGTTTCAGAGGAACCTTCAGAAGAACCTTCAGAAGAAGCTGGTCTCACCTTTATCCTGTCCATGTTTCAGAGGAACCTTCAGAAGAACCTGGTCTCACCTTTATCCTGTCCATGTTTCAGAGGAACCTTCAGAAGAACCTGGTCTCACCTTTATCCTGTCCATGTTTCAGAGGAACCTTCAGAAGAACCTGGTCTCACCTTTATCCTGTCCATGTTTCAGAGGAACCTTCAGAAGAACCTGGTCTCACCTTTATCCTGTCCATGTTTCAGAGGAACCTTCAGAAGAACCTTCAGAAGAACCTGGTCTCACCTTTATTCTGTCCATGTTTCAGAGGAACCTTCAGAAGAACCTTCAGAAGAACCTGGTCTCACCTTTATCCTGTCCATGTTTCAGAGGAACCTTCAGAAGAACCTGGTCTCACCTTTATCCTGTCCATGTTTCAGATGAACCTTCAGAAGAACCTGGTCTCACCTTTATCCTGTCCATGTTTCAGAGGAACCTTCAGAAGAACCTGGTCTCACCTTTATCCTGTCCATGTTTCAGAGGAACCTTCAGAAGAACCTGGTCTCACCTTTATCCTGTCCATGTTTCAGAGGAACCTTCAGAAGAACCTGGTCTCACCTTTATTCTGTCCATGTTTCAGAGGAACCTTCAGAAGAACCTTCAGAAGAACCTGGTCTCACCTTTATCCTGTCCATGTTTCAGAGGAACCTTCAGAAGAACCTGGTCTCACCTTTATCCTGTCCATGTTTCAGAGGAACCTTCAGAAGAACCTGGTCTCACCTTTATCCTGTCCATGTTTCAGAAGAACCTTCAGAAGAACCTGGTCTCACCTTTATCCTGTCCATGTTTCAGAGGAACCTTCAGAAGAACCTTCAAAAGAACCTGGTCTCACCTTTATCCTGTCCATGTTTCAGAGGAACCTTCAGAAGAACCTGGTCTCACCTTTATCCTGTCCATGTTTCAGAGGAACCTTCAGAAGAACCTTCAGAAGAACCTGGTCTCACCTTTATCCTGTCCATGTTTCAGAGGAACCTTCAGAAGAACCTGGTCTCACCTTTATCCTGTCCATGTTTCAGAAGAACCTTCAGAAGAACCTTCAGAAGAACCTGGTCTCACCTTTATCCTGTCGATGTTGGCCTCCATCTTCAGCTGCTCCACCAGTTTCCGCGCCTGAGCGATGCTCGCCGTGTTGTTGGTCGCCATTGGACCGTCTGCTCCGACTGGAGGAAACGACAAAGACAATTAACTAATAAACATTTGACAAAGTAAGTATGTTTTATGAAGACCACATGTAGTTCTGGACGGACTAAACATGGACGATTACTCACACAAACAATGTCACACGATTAAAAGCTGTGAAACTGGTCTCAAAGTGCATGAGACGTGTGTGTTCTCCTCTCACTTCCTCTGAGTGGAGCAGATGTTCTGGTCTGTGTCTAATGTTAACACACAAATGTAAACTGAACGTTCTTGTAAACCCAACGACCTTATAAGGACGCGCAGATTTACACAACTGTCGCCGCTTTACAATAGGCAGAACAGGACCTGAAAGTGGCCCGTGCGGGGGCAGAATACGGCCCATTGTTTCCAGATATTTCATTATATTTATCATGTTGTATTCCAGTTGAGATATGTCATTGTAGAGATTAAGTTACACGACAAAGCCACGCCGTCTTTGTACCGTATTTACCGGACTATAAGTCGCACCCTTTTTCATAGTTTTGGCCGGGGTGCGACTTATACTCCAGTGCGACTTATATATGTTTTTTTCTTCTCTATTATGCATTTTTTGCTGGTGCGACTTATACTCCAGTGCGACTTATATATGTTTTTTTCTTCTCTATTATGCATTTTTTATGTCTGGTGCGACTCATAGTCCAGAAAATACGGTAGCTTCTTTTCGTGTTCCGTGACTTGTGTTGTTGCAGTGGTTGGTTTTATGAGTTGGATTATGAGGGACGTATTAGGCTCAAATAAAAATACAATGGACGCAGTAAAAAGATACTTCTGGAACATACATGGGGAAGTGAATATAAAATAATAATGATAATAATAATGATAATAATAATAATAATAATAATAATAATAATAATAATAGTAATAGTAATAATAATAATAAACAGCCCTAACAGAAAAGTAGTGCTTAGTTTAAAAATCTGATGATAATAATAATAATAGTAATAATAAAAAATAATAATAGTAATAATTATTATAATAATAATCATATTAATAATAATGATAATAATAATAATAGTAATAGTAATAATAATAATAAACAGCCCTAACAGAAAAGTAGTTTTAAAAGTAGTTTAAAAATCTGATAATAATAATAGTAATAGTAATAATAAAAATAAAAATTGTAATAATTATTATAATAATAATAATAATAATAATAATAATAATAATAATAATAATAATAATAATAATAATAATAAACAGACCTTACAGAAAAGTAGGGCTTAGTTTAAAAATATAATAAGAAAAGTAAATTCCGTCATGTTAGTTTTCAGGCACCACAGAATATACTTGGTCAGTGTCTCTTACTCGAGTAAAGTGTGTTTGCTCCTCCCACTGTGAGTTTAAAAGGGACAAATGATTATGTTTCTGGCGCTGCTCATTCATCTGTGATATTTTCAAATCAAACATTAATTTTCTATCGTCTATTCAGATTTTGTGACTCGTTTATTTAATGTTACGTCCTTAAAACGATCTTCAGAAAGACAGTTATTCTGGATCAGCCGTTTCCTTAATTAGTATCATTTCTTGGACAAATACTTTGTCCTTTTGCGTGAGCGATGTCCTTATGAAGTAACGGAGCCGGTCTGAGCGTCTCTCCACCTTTTATCCAAACAAAACCAAAGGGACGTGTGCGTCTCACCTCGATGTCTCCTTCTCCGATGTCTCCTGCTTCGATGTGTCCTGCTTCGATGTGTCCTGCTCCGATGTCTCCTGCTCCGATGTCTCCTGCTCCGATGTGTCCTGCTCCGATGTGTCCTGCCTCAGTGTCTCCTGCTCCGATGTGTCCTGCTCCGGTGTCTCCTGCCTCAGTGTCTCCTGCTCCGATGTCTCCTGCTTCAGTGTCTCCTGCTCCGATGTCTCCTGCTTCAGTGTCTCCTGCTTCAGTGTCTCCTGCTCCGATGTCTCCTGCCTCAGTGTCTCCTGCCTCAGTGTCTCCTGCTCCGGTGTTTCCTGCTCCGGTGTCTCCTGCTTCAGTGTCTCCTGCTTCAGTGTCTCCTGCTCCGATGTCTCCTGCCTCAGTGTCTCCTGCCTCAGTGTCTCCTGCTCCGGTGTTTCCTGCTCCGGTGTCTCCTGCCTCGGTGTCTCCTGCCTCAGTGTCTCCTGCTCTGGTGTCTCCTGCCTCAGTGTCTCCTGCCTTGATGTCTCCTGCTCCGGTGTCTCCTGCTCCGGTGTCTCCTGCCTCAGTGTCTCCTGCTCCGGTGTTTCCTGCTCCGGTGTCTCCTGCTTCAGTGTCTCCTGCTTCAGTGTCTCCTGCTCCGATGTCTCCTGCCTCAGTGTCTCCTGCCTCAGTGTCTCCTGCCTCAGTGTCTCCTGCTCCGGTGTTTCCTGCTCCGGTGTCTCCTGCCTCGGTGTCTCCTGCCTCAGTGTCTCCTGCTCTGGTGTCTCCTGCCTCAGTGTCTCCTGCCTTGATGTCTCCTGCTCCGGTGTCTCCTGCTCCGGTGTCTCCTGCCTCAGTGTCTCCTGCTCCGATGTCTCCTGCCTCAGTGTCTCCTGCTCCGGTCTTCCTGCTCCGGTGTCTCCTGCCTCAGTGTCTCCTGCTCTGGTGTGTCCTGCCTCAGTGTCTCCTGCTCTGGTGTCTCCTGCCTCAGTGTCTCCTGCTCCGATGTCTCCTGCCTCAGTGTCTCCTGCTCCGGTCTTCCTGCTCCGGTGTCTCCTGCCTCAGTGTCTCCTGCTCTGGTGTGTCCTGCCTCAGTGTCTCCTGCTCTGGTGTCTCCTGCCTCAGTGTCTCCTGCTCTGGTGTGTCCTGCCTCAGTGTCTCCTGCAGTGTCTTCAGCTCATTCAACCCACTCGATCTGAAACGGGAAGAAACAAACGCACAATTACAACCTTTCAACGCAACACGCAGGACAAATTATACACCGCGGTCTAAACGTCTTTGTGTCTTTGTGTCTTTGTGTCTTTGTGTGCGCTCGAGACCTGAGGAAAAACAACAGCTTTCCAACAAAACAACTTCAAGTGTCACGTCGAAGAGAGAGAAAAGGAATAATTAAATGTGTAAAAGTGAGAGCAGATCGCTCCGACTGATCGAGTCGACTGTGAGAAACAATCGTAGTATTTTGATAATTGTGATAGTTATCTGGACTGTACAGACTCTAAAGCACACAAGCAAAGGCCTTTGTGTCTCCCCCTCTGTGTCTCCCTGTGTGTCTCCCCCTGTGTGTCTCCCTCTGTGTCTCCCTCTGTGTCTCCCCCTCTGTGTCTCCCTGTGTGTCTCCCCCTGTGTGTCTCCCTCTGTGTCTCCCTCTGTGTCTCCCCCTCTGTGTCTCCCTGTGTGTCTCCCCCTGTGTGTCTCCCCCTCTGTGTCTCCCTGTGTGTCTCCCCCTGTGTGTCTCCCCCTGTGTGTCTCCCTCTGTGTCTCCCCCTCATGTGTCTCCCCCTGTCTCTCTCTCTGTGTTTCCCCCTCTGTGTCTCCCCCTGTCTCTCTCTCCCTGTGTCTCCCCCTGTGTCTCTCTCTCTGTGTTTCCCCCTGTGTGTCTCCCTCTGTGTCTCCCCCTCTGTGTCTACCCTCTGTGTCTCCCTCTCTGTCTCCCCCTGTGTCTCCCCCTCTGTGTCTCCCTCTCTGTGTCTCCCCCTCTGTGTCTCCCCCTCTGTGTGTCTCCCCCTCTGTGTCTCCCCCTCTGTGTCTCCCCCTCTGTGTCTCTCCCTCTGTGTCTCCCCCTCTGTGTCTCCCCCTCTGTGTCTCCCCCTCTGTGTCTCTCTCTCTGTGTCTACCCTCTGTGTCTCCCTCTCTGTCTCCCCCTGTGTCTCCCCCTCTGTGTCTCCCTCTCTGTGTCTCCCCCTCTGTGTCTCCCCCTCTGTGTGTCTCCCCCTCTGTGTCTCTCCCTCTGTGTCTCCCCCTCTGCGTCTCTCCCTCTGTGTCTCCTGTTGTTTAAGTTGGAGCTGCTCCTGCGGCGCTCATTATCAAAGACACAGTCACAGGATGTTCCCTGGTGTAAACGCCACAGTTCAAACACAAGAGCCACACCCGCCCACAAGAGCCACACCCGCCCACAAGAGCCACACCCGCCCACAAGAGCCACACCCGCCCACAAGAGCCACACCCGCCCACAAGAGCCACACCCGCCCACAAGAGCCTCACCTGCCCACAAGAGCCTCACCTGCCCACAAGAGCCTCACCTGCCCACAAGAGCCACACCTGCCCACAAGAGCCTCACCCGCCCACAAGAGCCACACCTGCCCACAAGAGCCTCACCCGCCCACAAGAGCCTCACCCGCCCACAATAGCTACACCCGCCCACAAGAGCCTCACCCGCCCACAAGAGCCACACCCGCCCACAAGAGCTTCACCCACCCACAAGAGCCACACCCGCCCACAAGAGCCTCACCCGCCCACAAGAGCCACACCCGCCCACAAGAGCCACACCCGCCCACAAGAGCCACAGCTGCCCACAAGAGCCACACCTGCCCACAAGAGCTACACCCGCCCACAAGGGCCTCACCCGCCAACAAGGGCCACACCTGCCCACAAGAGCCACACCTGCCCACAAGAGCCTCACCCGCCCACAAGAGCCACACTTGCCCACAAGAGCCTCACCCGCCCACAAGAGCCTCACCCGTCCACAATAGCCACACCCGCCCACAAGAGCCTCACCCGCCCACAAGAGCCACACCCGCCCACAAGAGCTTCACCCACCCACAAGAGCCACACCCGCCCACAAGAGCCTCACCCGCCCACAAGAGCCACACCCGCCCACAAGAGCCACACCCGCCCACAAGAGCCACAGCTGCCCACAAGAGCCACACCTGCCCACAAGAGCCACACCCGCCCACAAGGGCCTCACCCGCCCACAAGGGCCACACCCGCTCACAAGAGCCACACTCGCCCACAAGAACCTCACCCGCCCACAAGAGCCTCACCCGCCCACAAGAGCCACACCTGCCCACAAGAGCCTCACCCGCCCACAAGAGCCACACCCGCCCACAAGAGCCACACCTGCCCACAAGGGCCACACCCGCTCACAAGAGCCACACTCGCCCACAAGAACCTCACCCGCCCACAAGAGCCTCACCCGCCCACAAGAGCCACACCCGCCCACAAGAGCCACACCTGCCCACAAGGGCCACACCCGCTCACAAGAGCCACACTCGCCCACAAGAACCTCACCCGCCCACAAGAGCCTCACCCGCCCACAAGAGCCACACCTGCCCACAAGAGCCTCACCCGCCCACAAGAGCCACACCCGCCCACAAGAGCCACACCTGCCCACAAGAGCCTCACCCGCCCACAAGAGCCACACCTGCCCACAAGAGCCTCACCTGCCCACAAGAGCCACACCTGCCCACAAGAGCCTCACCCGCCCACAAGAGCCACACCCGCCCACAAGAGCCTCACCTGCCCACAAGAGCCACACCTGACGACACCTGCACCTGCCGCTTCTCTCTCTCTCCCCCTCTTCACAGAATCATCCCTCTTTCTTTCTTTGTTTATTGCTTTCTTAGTCAGTTTTCTTTCTCGCCTTTTCACTTATTTTTTCTTTCTCTTCTTTTCTCTTTCTGCTTCTCCCCCCCTCTCCTCCCCCCACACCCATCCTCCCCCTCCCTCTCTTTCTCTCCCTCCTCCACTTTCTTTGTTCACTCCTCACCTCGTTTCCTCTCCCTTCCTTCCTTGCTGTCCCCCTCATTTTTCTCTCCCTCCTCACATTGTTTGCTTCTTTTTGTGCCTCTAGCTTTCTCTCTTGCCTCTCTCATACCACCCTCTTTTCTCTCTCTCTTTGTCACCTTTTCTCCCTCTTTCCTCCCTCTTTCCTCCTTCCTCCTTTCCTCCGTCCCTCCCTCTCTTTCTCTCCCTCCCTGTTTATCACACCTCTTCTTTTTTCACCCACTTTCCTCTATCTCACCCCTCTCCTTTATTTCTTTGTGTACCTCTTTCTCTATGACCTCTCTCTCATACCTCCCTCTTTTCTCTCTCTCTTTGTCACCTTTCCTCCCTCCTTTCCTCCCTCCCTCCCTCTTTCCTCTCTCCTTCTTTCCTCCTCCCTCCCTCCCTCCCTCTTTCCTCCCTCCCTATTTCCTATCTCCTTCTTTCCTCCCTCCCCCTCTTTCCCCTCTCCTTCTTTCCTCCCTCCCGCCCTCCCTCCCTCTTTCCTCCCTCCCTCCCTCCCTCCCTCCTCCCTCCCTCCCTCTTCCCTCCCTCCTTCCTTCCTTCATTCCTCCTCCTTCCCTCCCTCCTCCCTCCTTTTTTCCTCCCTCCTCCCTCCCTCTTTCCTCCCTCCCTCCCTCTTTCCTCCCTCCCTCCTTCCTTCCTCCTCCTTCCCTCCTCCCTCCCTCCCTCCCTCCTCCCTCTTCCCTCCCTCCTCCCTCCTCCCTCCTCTCTCCCTCCTCCTTTCACAAACGTCTCTTCTGTGGAGCGCAGATGGGAGAGCTTTACAATTACCTCGCTGTGATTTCACCATGTGGGACGCTCCCGGACACAAACGGGCCGTTCCCTGCGGACACCGAGCGCGACTGACACAATATTAAATTAACTACGACGGACGTGTCTCCGAGGTCCACGGAAATAGCCGCGGTTCGTTTGGATTCGCTCGTGCTTTTCATTGATTAGTTCTCTACTTAATGGTAAAATAAATAAAAAGCCAAGTGGAATGAAGAAACAATGATTCCAGTCGCTACACATTCACGTTCATCAACCCAGCAGTGGCCGTTACCATGTAAACTAAGACTAAGGTTAAGGTTAAGGTACACTTAATTGGCCCTCTGCATTCGACCCAACCCCATATACAGTACGATTCATCCACAGTTCCCAGTCTGAGGCGTCGTGATGCTAAAAACACACACCGCACATGTCTAAAAAAAACATATTGCACGTTAAATCCTATAAAAAGCAGGCCTGGCAGGACTATTGCACTAGTATCTGTCAATTAAAGGCACATTTTAGTGTTTTAAAACTTGAAAAACAGAACTAAATACTCCACACATTGAGTTTAAAGGCACTTTTCATAGTGAAGCTAACAAACATTAGCATGCTAGCAGCTGACAGCGCTCTTCCTGAATAGAACGCTCTGTAAATAGCTGCATCGTGGGCTCATTTTGCCCCCAAACAGATGCTTTTAAGATATATTCATACAGGGGCAAAACAGATTTCACTTTATTACATTGACCGTACTGAACTCAACGTTTGGCACACTGTATCGTTCGCCGTATCGTTCGCCGGACCGCAAAAAAATTGGTACTTTTACGCATTTGCTTCCTAAATATGCTGTTTGAATTCATATTTTATCACCGCACTTGCTTTTCAAGTGTTTTGGGATCATCTTTTACTCCTCTACAATCGAGCTACCGCGCAATTTCCCCATAAATCAATTAAGTTGGTCCCACTTTATTAGATTTAGTGGGGTAGGATTAGATTACCCGGTCAAATCGCAGTAGCTCCAGCAGTCAATCAAGCGGCCAGGATCTCACAAACACACGTGGTGTTTTATGCACTTTAACTGAATTTATTGCAGTTTAACTTCGCGATGCAAAGTTTGAATGTCGAAAACAAACAAAAACGGCACGAGCGCAACAGTTTAATTCGATCTGGGCTTCTAAAAACACAGAATTTCTCTCCCGCGCGAATAGCTAGCTCCCCGTCGCGTCTGTTCTCAAGTGACAGGTGTTCTCGGGCCCCTGACGCCGAGCGATCGATGTCAAACGCGCCGCGAACCTCCGCTGACATTTCAGACGCTTCCCCCGACGGATCGGCCGGGATTATAACTCCGCGTCGTGGTCTTTCAGAAGTAGCTGAACCACAGATCAACGCGTAACGGCGGAAATGTCCAAACAAACAAAAAAATGCCCTGGTTAGTATTTTTGTTTGTTCGTTTGCTGTTTCGTAATCATTGGCGTGAGCGGTTTCATTGAAGCTTGTCCCTCTGAACTCGGGCCCCAAAACAGAAGCTCACAACCAATTAAAGCCTCAATCAGAGCTTTGTTCACCAACGTATTCATGCCACTCAATGGAAGAAAAGAAGGCCTGGATTTTTTCATAATTGTCAACACATTTTTTTCTTCAAAAGGTCTCAATGAATCACAAATCTAATTTAGTCCTGGTTTAGTCCTGCTTTAGTCCTGCTTTAGTCCTGCTTTAGTCCTGCTTTAGTCCATCATCACTGCTGGGGAACTGCATGTTGAGTGTTGGAGAAATACTTTTTTAAAATAACATAATCACTTTTTTGCGCTTACGTAATGTCAAGCTTTAAACGTAACATAAAACTTTACTAAATTGAGATCATTTCGCACATTTTCTTGAAGAAATATTCAATCATCTCATTTAAAAGCCTTAATGGCTACTGCATATTAATATGTGTGGTCACATGACCAAACAACAGGCTTGGTGGGGTTGAAGGCCCTTCACTGCTGCTTGCGGGTGTAACTGCTGGTGTTGGACATCTACAAGTGTCATACATGTTGTTAGATGGAGCGCTCACACGCAGGAGTGAACGTTTTGAACTCCAGATCTCTGCCCCGCCCTGCCCAGCCCTGCCCCGCCCTGCACTTCTCCGCTCTGCGCTGTCTTGCCTCGCCCTGAGGGGACTCCCAGCTAGTGGTCAAGGGGTCGCTGAACCCCACTTTGAAAACCACGTTGAAAACCAAGAGCGTGTTTGATCAAAACGTGATTCATCTGTGTCAGTCCAGGATTGATGCACACGTTTCTGTGATTAATCACATGAGTTAACTTTGTAAATATATAAAGATTCTGCAAAAAGAAGAATTTAAAGTAAAAAGAACAGAAACACAAACAAGGGACTAAAGTGACATTTGGGTTTAATGTTACTGTCGGACATCATTACCAGACCAAAATAGGACTAAAGCAGGACTAAACCTGGATCCTGTTCCAGTTTGACTTTTAGGACGACCGCGGAAACACAAGCCAAACGTCTGGAGTTTTCCACCATCGACTGAAACGCAGAGAGCCGCCCTTCACCTCCTCAGAGGGCGACACGGGGAGCACCCTTCACCTCCTCAGAGGGCGACACGGGGAGCACCCTTCACCTCCTCAGAGGGCGACACGGGGAGCACCCTTCACCTCCTCAGAGGGCGACACGGGGAGCACCCTTCACCTCCTCAGAGGGCGACACGGGGAGCACCCTTCACCTCCTCAGAGGGCGACGCGAGGAGCACCCTTCACCTCCTCAGAGGGCGACACGAGGAGCACCCTTCACCTCCTCAGAAGACAACACGAGAAGCACCCTTCATCTCCTCAGAGGGCGACAGAGGGCGACACGAGGAGCACCCTTCACCTCCTCAGAGGGCGACACGAGGAGCACCCTTCACCTCCTCAGAGGGCGACACGAGGAGCACCCTTCACCTCCTCAGAGGGCGACGCGAGGAGCACCCTTCACCTCCTCAGCTCTGCACCCTTCACCTCCTCAGCTCTGCACCCTTCACCTCCTCAGCTCTGCACCCTTCACCTCCTCAGCTCTGCACCCTTCACCTCCTCAGCTCTGCACCCTTCACCTCCTCAGCTCTGCACCTCAGCTCTGCACCCTTCACATCCTCAGCTCTGCACCCTTCACCTCCTCAGCTCTGCACCCTTCACCTCCTCAGCTCTGCACCCTTCACCTCCTCAGCTCTGCACCCTTCACCTCCTCAGCTCTGCTCCCTTCACCTCCTCAGCTCTGCTCCCTTCACCTCCTCAGCTCTGCACCCTTCACCTCCTCAGCTCTGCACCCTTCACCTCCTCAGCTCTGCACCCTTCACCTCCTCAGCTCTGCACCCTTCACCTCCTCAGCTCTGCTCCCTTCACCTCCTCAGCTCTGCTCCCTTCACCTCCTCAGCTCTGCACCCTTCACCTCTGACTTAAAACCCAGTGTAGATGAGTTTGTTTGAGACTTTGCAATTCAAAAATTAAGCCAATATCACAAAAAAGTAGATTTCTTGACTTGATTTCAATTCATGTAAGCCTGGTAGTTCCCTGAAATTGATGGTTATAAAATAGAATAAAAGAAGACAAATTCAAACGTCCAGAATGTGCATCTACGTTCAATATGGATTGTTCTTGTCGTCCTCCTAAAAATAAACGCTGCTGATCTTATCGGATCAATGAGCCCCGACCTCTGCTGTGACTCTAAAGTCTAAGGACTGAACCAGGACTGAACCAGGACTGAACCAGGACTAAACCAGGTCTGAGCCAGGTCTAAACCAGGTTTAAACCAGGTCTGAACCAGGTCTGAACCAGGTCTAAACCAGGTCTAACCAGGTTTAAACCAGGTCTGAACCAGGTCTGAACCAGGTCTAAACCAGGTCTAAACCAGGTCTGAACCAGGTCTAAACCAGGTCTGAACCAGGTCTAAACCAGGTCTAAACCAGGTCTGAACCAGGTCCGAACCACGTCTGAACCAGGTCTGAACCAGGTCTAAACCAGGTCTGAACCAGGTCTGAGCCAGGACTGAACCAAGGCTGAACCAGGTCTAAACCAGGTTTAAACCAGGTCTGAACCAGGTCTGAGCCAGGACTGAACCAGGACTAAACCAGGTCTAAACCAGGACTAAACCAGGACTGAACCAGGACTAAACCAGGTCTAAACCAGGACTAAACCAGGTCTAAACCAGGTCTGAACCAGGTCTAAACCAGGTCTAAACCAGGACTGAACCAGGACTGAACCAGGTCTAAACCAGGTCTGAACCAGGTCTGAACCAGGTCTAAACCAGGTCTAAACCAGGTCTAAACCAGGACTAAACCAGGACTGAACCAGGTCTGAACTCGGTCCAAACCAGTTCTGAACCAGGTCTGAATAGTGTACCTTTAAGTCGCATAGTGTGCCTTTAAAATATGCAAATGATGTACAGTGAGTGGGCGCGTGTCATGGTCCCGCTCTCTGAGGCACAATGTGACGGGGTTAATCCAGGTCCCGGGAGCAGAAGGGAAGGGGGGAGGGGCCACCGGCACTGTCCCAGGAACGCTGCCTCCGCTGGGGGCAAAGGACACGGCACCGGCCAGGCCCCGGGCCCAGGCGCGACCAGCCGAAACCGCTCCATTATGTTTACAAAATGCACCGCTCCGGGCACCGCGCTGCTTTGTCGGGAATCAAATCTGAAAGTGTTTTCCCCCTCAAACATTTGGAGAGGAGTCTAAAGCTGGGGTTACGTAACAGAGCCGTGGTTAGCGGGCCAGAAACAATTTTACAGCAGAGCAAGCGATGATGACGTCAAAATGTCATGTCGGGTCCAGGAATGCGACTTACTGTATGTCAGATTAAGCAGAACATGACCTGAAATTGTAATATATTTATTTTATTTATTTTATTTATTTTATTTATTTTATTTATTTTATTTATTTTATTTATTTTATTTATTTTATTTATTTTATTTATTTTATTTTTATTCATTGAAATTTATTTTTATTCATTGAAATTTATTTTTATTCATTGAAATTTATTTTCATTCATTTTAATTTAACTTTAATTGATTAATTTGATTGATTTTATTTTTATTAATTGAAATTTATTTTCATTCATTTTAATTTAATTTTAATTAATTTAATTGTTTTTTATTGATTTATTTCATTTTATTCATTTCAACATTTTCATTTCATTTCATTTTTTTATTTTTCTCGAGTGGTCTGTCATCTGCTTGTCTCAGTTGAGGTGTTATTGCTTTGCCAGGAATGTTCCATAGTATGTCATTAAACCCTTGAAATTACCTTGGGGTGACCTCTCCGCAGATCTGGCCTGTTACTCGGCTCGGAGATAGACAGGTTTAATGCCACACTGTGGAACAAACACTGTGACTTGTTGTTGTGACAAACCACCGCATTTCAAGTGACGATAACTTTATTTGTTGAACCGACAGACGTAGTAAAACAAAGCTAGCACACGTTAGCATTAGCTGTTTCCTGTTTATCGACGCACAGCGCTTGCATCAAGACCCAAAATATTGTATTTCCAGCGCATAATCTATAATCTAGCATCAGTCAAACCTGAGGAATTAAAATAAAAAGACAGAAAAACACAATGTAAAGACGCAGAGAATTAGCGGTTAAAAAGCAGAGTTGTGTCTTGCTTACGCTAGCTTTAGCCACATCTCACAGGCAGCGCCACTAAACGACTTTTTGCGAGTTGCTGACATAGTTATTATAATTTAAAAAGTACAATTCAGGTGCGATTTAGGTTTGTGGGCACCGGGAACAATCAAAACGTGAATGTAGTGCCCCTTTAATAAATAAATAAGTGATAAAACATGTCCTTTTGTTGATTAGCTTCAGGCTAATGTTTCACTAAAGCGCATACGACAGGTTTGACCACACGTGTCACTAAGACGTAGTAAACATGTTATATTTATGTTTTTACATCGTTGTTTCGCTATTTCCCCCCAGTTTTACTCTTTTAGTGACGCTCATAATGTTACTTCCTGGCCGGACACGAGCAGCAGATGTGACGTAACTCCACAACCGTTACCTAGCAACCGCACCGTAAACAAGGGCCAAAATCCTATTGTTACGATTTGACAAACAATAATAATGATACCTTTACTTTGTTAAATGATGGTTTAAACCCCACAGAAAAATGTGTCAGCCGTGCATCGTCGATTGTCCCCGGTATGTCGCTCATTGATTCTGCTCCACTTCCTGTCATTTTCAATTAAAAAAAAACACTTTTTCTACACAAACTGCAACTTGACGGATGTGAAACTATGATCAATATTTACCAAAGGGACTATCCCACCAAACTAGTGTAATATGCACTTTAAATTGTAGTAGTAGTAGTAGTAGCAGCAGTAGTAGTAGTAGTACCAGTAGTAGTAGTAGTGGTAGTAGTAGTAGTACCAGTAGTAGTAGTAGTAGTAGTAGTAGTAGTGGTAGTACCAGTAGTAGTAATAGTAGTAGTAGTAGTAATACCAGTAGTAGTAGTAGTAGTAGTAGTAGTAATAGTAGTAGTAATAGTAGTAGTAGTAGTACCAGTACCAGTACCAGTAGTAGTAGTACCAGTACCAGTAGTAGTAGTACCAATACCAGTAGTAGTAGTAGTAGTACCAGTACCAGTAGTAGTAGTAGTAGTAGTAGTAGTAGTACCAGTAGTAGTAGTACCAGTAGTAGTAGTAGTGGTAGTAGTAGTAGTAGTAGTAGTAGTACCAGTACCAGTAGTAGTAGTAGTAGTAGTAGTACCAATAGTAGTAGTAGTAGTAGTAGTAGTAGTAGTAGTAGTAGTAGTAGTAGTACCAGTAGTAGTAGTAGTAGAAGTACCAGTAGTAGTAGAAGTAGGAGTAGTAGTAGTAGTAGTACCAGTAGTAGTAGTAGTAGTAGTAGTAGTAGTAGTAGTACCAGTAGTAGTAGTAGTACCAGTAGTAGTAGTAGTGGTAGTAGTAGTAGTACCAGTAGTAGTAGTAGTAGTAGTAGTAGTAGTGGTAGTACCAGTAGTAGTAATAGTAGTAGTAGTAGTAATACCAGTAGTAGTAGTAGTAGTAGTAGTAGTAATAGTAGTAGTAATAGTAGTAGTAGTAGTACCAGTACCAGTACCAGTAGTAGTAGTACCAGTACCAGTAGTAGTAGTACCAATACCAGTAGTAGTAGTAGTAGTACCAGTACCAGTAGTAGTAGTAGTAGTAGTAGTAGTAGTACCAGTAGTAGTAGTACCAGTAGTAGTAGTAGTGGTAGTAGTAGTAGTAGTAGTAGTAGTACCAGTACCAGTAGTAGTAGTAGTAGTAGTAGTAGTAGTAGTAGTACCAGTAGTAGTGGTACCAGTACCAGTAGTAGTAGTAGTAGTAGTAGTAGTAGTACCAGTAGTAGTAGTACCAGTACCAGTAGTAGTAGTACCAGTAGTAGTAGTAGTAGTAGTAGTAGTACCAGTAGTAGTAGTAGTAGTAGTAGTAGTACCATTAGTAATATTAGTAGTAGTAGTAGTACCAGTAGTAGTAGTACCAGTAGTAGTAGTAGTAGGCGTAGTAGTAGTAGTAGTAGTAGTACCAGTAGTAGTAGTAGTAGTAGTAGTAGTAGTAGTACCAGTAGTAGTAGTAGTAGTAATAGTAGTAGTAATAGTAGTAGTAGTAGCGTTTATTTTTAGGAGGACGACAAGAACAATCCATATTGAACGTAGTAGTAGTAGTAGTAGTAGTAGTACCAGTACCAGTAGTAGTAGTAGTAGTAGTAGTACCAGTACCAGTAGTAGTAGTAGTAGTAGTAGTAGTAGTACCAGTAGTAGTAGTACCAGTAGTAGTAATAGTAGTAGTAGTAGTAGTAGTACCAGTAGTAGTAGTACCAGTACCAGTAGTAGTAGTAGTAGTAGTAGTACCAGTACCAGTACCAGTACCAGTAGTAGTAGTAGTAGTAGTAGTATTAGTAGTAGTAGTAGTACCAGTAGTAGTAGTACCAGTAGTAGTAGTAGTAGTAGTAGTACCAACAATAGTAGTAGTAGTAGTAGTAGTAGTAGTAGTAGTAGTAGTAGTAGTAGTAGTACCAATAGTAGTAGTAGTAGTAGTAGTAGTAGTAGTAGTAGTAGTAGTACCAGTAGTAGTAGTAGTAGAAGTACCAGTAGTAGTAGAAGTAGGAGTAGTAGTAGTAGTAGTACCAGTAGTAGTAGTAGTAGTAGTAGTAGTAGTAGTAGTAGTAGTAGTAGTAGTAGTACCAGTACCAGTAGTAGTAGTAGTAGTAGTACCAGTACCAGTAGTAGTAGTAGTAGTAGTAGTAGTAGTACCAGTAGTAGTAGTACCAGTAGTAGTAGTACCAGTGGAAGTAGTAGTACCAGTAGTAGTAGTAGTAGTACCAGTAGTAGTACCCACCAGATTTCTAAAGTCTGTGCTGAACAGTTTGTTAGCACCATTCACTCACATAGTTAACATGTCGCTTCAATCTGGAACATTCCCAATGTCTTTGAAAACTGCGGCCATAAAGCCTCTCCTAAAGAAGAGCAGTCTTGATGCAGCAGTACTGAGTCATTACCGGCCCATCTCTAATCTGCCATTTTGGGGCAAAGTCCTTGAAAAGGTTGTTTACCAACAGCTCACAGATTTCCTCTTAATAAACAACTCATTTGATGTTTTTCAGTCAGGTTTTAGACCTCATCACAGCACTGCTCTTGTCAAGGTGACAAATGACATCCGCCTGAACACTGACACGGGCAAAGCCTCAGTCTTAATTCTGTTAGATCTGAGTGCTGCTTTTGACACTGTCGATCATGGGATCCTCTTACAGAGACTAGAGGACTGGGTGGGCATCACTGGCACTGCCCTAAACTGGTTAAGGTCCTATCTGGAAGACAGGAAGTACTTTGTTGAAATTGGTAGCTGTGTCTCAGACCACATGACCCTGACCTGTGGAGTGCCCCAAGGGTCAGTCCTGGGTCCCCTTCTGTTCAACCTCTACATGCTGCCGTTGGGTCAGTTGATACGCAGTGAAAATGTGTCCTATCACAATTATGCAGACGACATTCAGATCTATGTTTCACTATCGGCAGGTGAATAGGGACCAGTAGATTCACTCTGTCACTGCATCCAACAGATCAGTGTGTGGATGCAAAACAACTTTCTCCAGCTGAACTCAGACAAGACTGAAATAATCGTTTTTGGCCCACAGAAACAAAGAGAAAGTGTTAGCGGTCACCTCCAGAGTCTCGCTCTAAAACCTACAAACCAAATTAGAAATCTGGGGGTAATAATGGACTCAGACTTGAACTTTAATAGCCACGTCAAATCAATAACATCAGCAGCTTTTTACCATCTAAAAAACATTGCCAAAATCAAAAATATAGTGTCAACCCAGATTTAGAGAGACTTATCCATGCGTTTGTCTCCAGTAGATTAGACTACTGTAACGGCCTGCTCACTGGTCTCTCCAAACGAGCTGCAGTACATCCAGAACGCTGCTGCTCGGGTCCTGACTAGAACCAGGAAGTATGATCACATTAGTCCTGTTCTCAGGTCTCTGCACTGGCTCCTGTGGCTCAGAGAATAGACTATAAAGCAGCTCTGCTTGTGTACAAGTCTCTCCATGGCCTAGCACCAAAGTACATCTTGGACATGTTAGTGCCATATGAACCATCTCGGACTCTGAGGACCTCAGGGACCGTCCTCCTGCTGGTGCCCAGAGTCAGGACAAAACATGGGGAATCTGCGTTTCAGTTTTATGCAGCTAAAATCTGGAACAGTCTTCCTGAAGATGTGAGACAGGTTCTACTCTGACAATGTTCAAATCTAAGCTAAAAACAGTTTTGTTTAGCTGCGCATATGACTGAAAGGATTTTTTCTTTGCACTCTTCTCTTTTTTATTAGTTTAAAAAATCAGTTGGATTGATAATTTTGAATTTAGTTAATTTTATTGTAGTTAATTTTTATCTTTGCACTCTTCTCTTTTGTTTGTGATTTTATTAGTTTAGAAAATCAGTTGGATTGATAATTTTTAATTTAGTTAATTTTATTGTATTTCTGTAATTTCTTTGTGATTTGAATGCATTTTTCCTGCTGTGTGAAGCACTTTGAATTGCCTTGTGTATGAAATGTGCTCTACAAATAAACTTGCCTTGCCTTGCCTTGTAGTAGTACCTGTAGTAGTAGTACCAGTAGTAGTAGTAGTAGTAGTACCAGTAGTAGTAGTACCAGTACCAGTAGTAGTAGTACCAGTAGTAGTAGTAGTAGTAGTAGTACCAGTAGTAGTAGTACCAGTACCAGTAGTAGTAGTAGTAGTAGTAGTAGTAGTACCTGTACCAGTACCAGTAGTAGTAGTAGTAGTAGTAGTAGTAGTACCAGTAGTAGTATTAGCAGTAGTAGTAGTACCAGTAGTACTAGTACCAGTAGTAGTAGTAGTAGTAATAGTAGTAGTAGTAGTAGTAGTAGTAGTAGTAGTAGTACCAATAGTAGTAGTAGTAGTAGTAGTAGTAGTAGTAGTAGTAGTAGTAGTAGTAGTACCAGTAGTAGTAGTAGTAGTAGTAGTAGTAGTAGTAGTAGTAGTAGTACCAGTACCAGTAGTAGTAGTAGTAGTAGTAGTAGTAGTAGTAGTAGTAGTAGTACCAGTAGTAGCAGAAGTAGTAGTAGTAGTAGTAGTAGTAGTAGTACCAGTAGTAGCAGAAGTAGTAGTAGTAGTAGTAGTAGTAGTAGTACCAGTAGTAGCAGAAGTAGTAGTAGTAGTAGTAGTAGTAGTAGTAGTACCAGTAGTAGCAGAAGTAGTAGTAGTAGTAGTAGTAGTAGTAGTACCAGTAGTAGCAGAAGTAGTAGTAGTAGTAGTAGTAGTAGTAGTAGTAGTAGTACCAGTAGTAGCAGAAGTAGTAGTAGTAGTAGTAGTAGTTCCATGTCCCAGGGTCTAGTTTTGTTTCCCCAATCAACCAAAACTGTGCTATCGACGAGTCCAAAGGTGCTGCACTTTTCCCTACAAATACAACAAAGTACAACAAAGTACAACTCCTCTGTAGTAAAAGTAACATTCACGTCGTCCAGAGCCGCGCATTTGACCTCCGAACGCATCTGGACCGTGCGATCTGGACGGCGGGTCGACTAAAACTCCAGAGATGTGGTCTGTGTTTCCGTCCACACTCGGAGGGAACGCAACCACGGCGACAAAAAGTGATTCTCCAAAGTGGCGAAAATGCGAAAACGTTGACAGAGACGAGACGTTTATGTGATTATGTGTTCTTGATGTTATCACAAACTTTACATATTGCAGTGTTCTTTTCATTCTTAGTCCTGGATTTACAGTCTTTATGAAGTTTTGCTGCTTTAATTCTGTGGTTTTGTGATGTTCCTGACTTCTTATTTACACCTCTGAAAACCTCCCCTCTCTCCTTTCTCTCTCTCCTTTCTCTCTCGCTCTCTCTCTTTTCTCTCTCTCTCTCTCTCGTTTCTCTCGCTCTCCTTTCTCTCTCTCTCGTTTCTCTCTCTCTCTTTTCTCTCTCTCACTCCTTTCTCTCTCTCCTTTCTCTCTCGCTCTCTCTCTTTTCTCTCTCTCTCTCGTTTCTCTCGCTCTCCTTTCTCTCTCTCTCGTTTCTCTCTCTCTCTTTTCTCTCTCTCACTCGTTTCTCTCGCTCTCCTTTCTCTCTCTCTCGTTTCTCTCTCTATCTTTTCTCCCCCTCTCTCTGATCTAAAATAGTGGGTATTTATAATTGCATAACTGAATGACATCCAAACCAGGCATGTGCAGTTTTTAGTAAGAAGGGCTGGACAAAAAGACAGAAAAAGACCTCGTTTCTCTCTCATTTCTCTCTCTCTCTTTCTCTCTTTCTCTATGTCTCTCTCTCTCTCCTTTCTTTCTCCCTCTCGTTTCTCTCTCTCGTTTCTCTCTCATTTCTCTCTCTCTTTTGTTTCTCTCTCTTTCTCTCATTTCTCTCTCTCCTTTCTCTCTCTCTCATTTCTCTCTCTCTCATTTCTCCCTTTCTCTCTCTCTCTCTTTCTCTATGTCTCTCTCTCTCCTTTCTCTCTCTATCTTTTCTCTCTCTCTTGTTTCTCTCTCATTTCTTCCTCTCTCTTTCTCTATGTCTCTCTCTCTCCTTTCTCTCTCTATCTTTTCTCTCTCTCTTGTTTCTCTCTCATTTCTTCCTCTCTCTTTCTCTATGTCTCTCTCTCTTCTTTCTTCCTCTCCTTTCTGTCTCTCTCTCTCGTTTCTCTCTCTCTCGTTTCTCTCTCTCTCTCATTTCTCTCTCTCTCTTATTTCTCTCTCTCTCCTTTCTCTCTCTCTCTCCTTTCTCTCTCTCTAATTTCTCTCTCTCTCGTTTCTCTCTCTCGTTTCTCTCTCTCGTTTCTCTCTCTCTCGTTTCTCTCGCTTTCGTTTCTCTCTCTCGTTCCTCTCTCTCGTTTCTCTCTCTCTCGTTTCTCTCTTTCTTGTTTCTCTCTCTCTCGTTTCTCTCTCTCGTTTCTCTCTCTCGTTTCTCTCTCTCTCGTTTCTCTCTCTCTCTCGTTTTCGTTTCTCTCTCTCTCGTTTCTCTCTCTCTCGTTTCTCTCTCTCTCGTTTCTCTCTCGTTTCTCTCTCTCGTTTCTCTCTCTCGTTTCTCTCTCTCGTTTCTTTCTCTCTCTCGTTTTCGTTTCTCTCTCTCTCGTTTCTCTCTCTCTCGTTTCTCTCTCTCTCGTTTCTCTCTCTCGTTTCTCTCTCTCGTTTCTCTCTCTCGTTTCTCTCTCTCTCGTTTCTCTCTTTCTTGTTTCTCTCTCTCTCGTTTCTCTCTCTCGTTTCTTTCTCTCTCTCGTTTTCGTTTCTCTCTCTCTCGTTTCTCTCTCTCTCGTTTCTCTCTCTCTCGTTTCTCTCTCTCGTTTCTCTCTCTCGTTTCTCTCTCTCGTTTCTTTCTCTCTCTCGTTTTCGTTTCTCTCTCTCTCGTTTCTCTCTCTCTCGTTTCTCTCTCTCTCGTTTCTCTCTCTCGTTTCTCTCTCTCGTTTCTCTCTCTCGTTTCTTTCTCTCTCTCGTTTTCGTTTCTCTCTCTCTCGTTTCTCTCTCTCTCGTTTCTCTCTCTCTCGTTTCTCTCTCTCGTTTCTCTCTCTCGTTTCTCTCTCTCGTTTCTTTCTCTCTCTCGTTTTCGTTTCTCTCTCTCTCGTTTCTCTCTCTCTCGTTTCTCTCTCTCTCGTTTCTCTCTCTCGTTTCTCTCTCTCGTTTCTCTCTCTCGTTTCTTTCTCTCTCTCGTTTTCGTTTCTCTCTCTCTCGTTTCTCTCTCTCTCGTTTCTCTCTCTCTCGTTTCTCTCTCTCGTTTCTCTCTCTCGTTTCTCTCTCTCGTTTCTCTCTCTCGTTTCTTTCTCTCTCTCGTTTTCGTTTCTCTCTCTCTCGTTTCTCTCTCTCTCGTTTCTCTCTCTCTCGTTTCTCTCTCTCGTTTCTCTCTCTCGTTTCTCTCTCTCGTTTCTTTCTCTCTCTCGTTTTCGTTTCTCTCTCTCTCGTTTCTCTCTCTCTCGTTTCTCTCTCTCTCGTTTCTCTCTCTCGTTTCTCTCTCTCGTTTCTCTCTCTCGTTTCTTTCTCTCTCTCGTTTTCGTTTCTCTCTCTCTCGTTTCTCTCTCTCTCGTTTCTCTCTCTCTCGTTTCTCTCTCTCGTTTCTCTCTCTCGTAAAATGTCAAACAGGAGAAAATGTGCCGGTTTTAGAAGGATTTTGAGCTTCATCAGAGCTAGTTTAAGACGACACTGTGACATAAACATTGTTCCATTATTTTGCGTTCAAAGTTTCAGTCTACGGCGCTGCCCGGCTGACATTTTGCTGCACGTCCTCCCTTATCTCATCCCAATTTGACACTAAACCGTCCCGAGCCTAATGAAGCCTTAAGAACGAAAAAATAGAATAAAATGACAACCTATTGTTGAATTGTTGTTGTATCGAAATCGGTGTAAAGTATCGAGCCTATTTTCTAGTATCAATGCCATGTTTAAAATGTCCGTTTTGCCCTAGTGTTGTCCCAGTTTTGTCCTAGTTTTGTCCTTGTTCTGTCCCAGTTTTGTCCTAGTTTTGTCCCAGTTTTGTCCCAGTTTTTTTTTTTACCAGTTTTGTCCCAAATTTGTCCTTGTTTTGTCCCAGTTTTGTCCTAGTTTTGTCCCAGTTTTTTTTTTTACCAGTTTTGTCCCAAATTTGTCCTTGTTCTGTCCTAGTTTTGTCCTAGATTCATCCTAGTTTTGTCCTAGTTTTGTCCCAGTTTTGACCCAGTTTTTTCCTATATTTGTCCTTGTTCTGTCCCAGTTTTGTCCCAGTTTTGTCTTAGTTTTGTCCCAGTTTTGTCCCTAGTTTGATCCCAGTTTTGTCCCAGTTTTGTCCCAGTTTTTTCCTATATTTGTCCTTGTTCTGTCCCAGTTTTGTCCTAGATTCATCCTAGTTTTGTCTCTAGTTTTGTCCCAGTTTTGTGCCAGTTTTGTCCTAGATTTGTTCTAGTTTTGTCCCAGTTTTGTCTTAGTTTTGTCCCAGTTTTGTCCCTAGTTTGATCCCAGTTTTGTCCTAGTTTTGTCCCAGTTTTGTCCTAGTTTGGTCCTAGTTTCGTCCAAGTTTCATCCTAGATTTGTCCTAGTTTGTCCCAGTTTCGTCCTAGTTTTTTTTCTAGTTTTGTCCTAGTTTCGTTTCTTAGATCATGTTCTAATAACATTCTCAGTAACGTTTCTGTTTGGACCAAAATGCAAGTGCAATAAAGAAAAATGCGCAAAACATTGACTAATTTCAACACATACAAACATAAAACGCTAAATTTACTTTATTTTTCCTTCGAGACTCCGCCTACACCTGGAGTTCATCATTTATCTTCACTCGCGCTTCTTTCATTAAACCTGTCAAATCATCATAAACTCCATTCTTCCTTTTGCCATGCGTTATTTCATTTGCACCAATGAGCTGTGATCATGTAGCTCTGGGCCCCGCCTCCATCTCTCCAGATGCTGATGCCACATTTACACCGACGATTCCAATCTTGTTTTTAACCACACACAACCCCCTCCTGTATTTTTATATCTTTTTCCCCTCCAATTTGTGTCCTCCCCTTCTCCCTCTGCTGCCGGGCGAAACGTCCCTTGAAACCTTTAAATCCTTTGGCTCGTTACAGGATCTGGATAAACCCTGTGAGGACGACATCACCACCGTCGCTGGACAAATATTTACCCATAAAAAAAGCCCAAAAGATGATGCAAATTCTCACCTTTTGTCCTGCACAATTTGAGCTACAAACGTGATCTAATCTGACAAAGCGGGCGTGAAATTTGAATGGTTTGAGTCTGGACGTGTATTCTGTGGCAATTCTGTCTTCTTCACTTGGTGTTTACCTGAAGAATTGCTCGAAAATAAAAAAAAATTGACCAAATTCCTGAATTTTTTGTTGCTTTTTTGACCAGTCTTTGACAACCAATCCTGTTCCTTTTCCCCCCAACACACACACAACACACACACAACACACACACAACACACACACAACACACACACAACACACACACAACACACACACAACACACACACAACACACACACAACACACACACAACACACACACAACACAATAGCTTGAACTGCCTCGACCAAACGATGAATGAATGAATAAATGTGGATAAACACCTGATTTGACGCCGTCACATCCAGTCGCCGATAAATCCGCGCGTTGTCTTCGAAAAAGAGGGCGAGACAGAGAAATGTCAGTGAAGCAGGAGCAGAATAGTGAAAGCAGCGTGCAGGCTCCACCCAGCTCCCCTCCTCCTCCTCCTGTCTTTGTGCGCTCTCTCTCTCTCTCTCTCTCTCTCTCTCTCTCTTTCTCTCTCGTTTCTCTCTCTTTTCTCTCTCTCTTTTCTCTCTCTCTCGTTTTTCTCTCTCTCTCTCTCATTTCTCTCTCTCGTTTCTCTCTCTCTTGTTTCTCTCTCTCTTGTTTCTCTCTCTCTCTCGTTTCTCTCTCTCTTGTTTCTCTCTCTCTCTCGTTTCTCTCTCTCTCTCATTTCTCTCTCTCTCTCTCTTTCTCTCTCGTTTCTCTCTCTTTCCTCTCTCTCTTGTTTCTCTCTCTCTTGTTTCTCTCTCTCTCTCGTTTCTCTTTCTCTCCTTTCTCTCTGTCTCTTTTCTCTCTCTCTCTCTTTCTCTCTTGTTTCTCTCTCTTGTTTCTCTCTCTCTCTCTTTTCTCTCTCTCTCGTTTCTCTCTCTCTCTCGTTTCTCTTTCTCTCCTTTCTCTCTGTCTCTTTTCTCTCTCTCTCGCTCTCTCTCTCTTTCTCTCTCTTGTTTCTCTCTCTCTTGTTTCTCTCTCTCTCTCTCTCGCCTCAGTCACCACCGGCAACAGAATGAAAAATAGTTGCTCGTTCGCTCCGTCGATAGCTGTGATTATTAGACGTCTTTTATTAGAAGTATTAGAAGTGTTTTTGTTTTTTTAAATGTTGCTGTTTGATTCGCGTCACGATTATTAGACTCATAATGACGTGTTGTCTGATTTTTTTAAATCAATAATACATTTTATTCTGAAATATTATCTCCATATAAGCTGTCAGTCACTGTATTCTTTATATATTTTTTCACCATATTAAACTCCTGCCATGGTCACAGTAAATGGAAACTTTTGGACTAAAGCATTGGCCGCAACGAATAAGACAATCAAGGACTGGACTTTATATTATATTTGAAATTTGGAAAATGGAAAATCACATTCTGACTTAATTTGGAAATATATGCAGTAGATTTTGGAATACTTTGTTTTTATTTTATCCCTATTTTTCTTTTAATGTGATTTTTTGTACACATTCTGCTCTTTTGTCTTCCCTTGCTTTGCTTGTGTCGATCTATTCTGTGTTTTAAATTCTAGATCTCTAAATGTACAATAGTAATTATCTTTGTCTTGTCGACTACTAAAATAAATCCTTGTTGCATGTTCAAGAATCGTGAATAAGTCTAAAATTGTCACGTTTCTTCTCACAATAGTCGTAAAACATCTGATTCGTGTTGAGTAAGTGGCTGTCGTTAGTTCTGGTTCAGTTCTTCTTTCTACGGTCACAGTCAGTACACATCGTTTGGTCGTCCTTGGTTTCGGTCCCGTTTCGGTGATAAAATGGAAATCCAATCGTCCGCGGCGCTCCGTCCGTGACACGCAGGACACACTGCCGGGACACAGGCCGTTCAGCGCGGTCTCATTTGAATAGTAGCGTGTGCACAAGAGGATGTTAACAAGGATGGAGTTGTTTGAAAGCCGCACCCGGATGTCAGTTCAGAGGATTAAATGCAATTATGCAAAACGCTGTGCAAATATTTGGGGACGTATCAGATATACGACGGGCCGCGTTTGGAGCCCTGCTGCGCTACGAACACCCGACCTGCTACGAACACGCGACCTGCTACGAACGCGCGACATGCTACGAACACGCGACCTGCTACGAACACGCGACCTGCTACGAACACGCGACCCGCTACGAACACGCAACCTGCTACGAACACCCAACCTAAGAACACACGACCTGCTACGAACGCACGACCTGCTACGAACATGCGACCCGCTATGAACACGCAACCTGCTACGAACACCCAACCTAAGAACACGCAACCTGCTACGAACGCACGACCTGCTACGAACACGCGACCTGCTACGAACACGCGACCTGCTACGAACACGCGACCTGCTACGAACACGCGACCTGCTACGAACACGCAACCTGCTATGAACACGCGACCTGCTACGAACACGCGACCTGCTACGAACACGCGACCTGCTACAAACACGCGACCTGCTACGAACACGCGACCTGCTACGAACACGCGACCTGCTACAAACACGCGACCTGCTACGAACACGCGACCTGCTACAAACACGCGACCTGCCACAAACACGCGACCTGCTACGAACACGCGACCTGCTACGAACACGCGACCTGCTACAAACACGCGACCTGCGACGAACACGCAACCTACGCCCACGTGACCTGCTACGAACACGCAACCTAAGAACACGCGACCTGCTACGAACGCACGACCTGCTACGAACACGCGACCTGCTACGAACACGCGACCTGCTACGAACACGCGACCTGCTACGAACACGCGACCTGCTACAAACACGCGACCTGCGACGAACACGCAACCTACGAACACGCGACCCGCTACGAACACGCGACCTGCTACGAACACGCAACCTAAGAACACACGACCTGCTACGAATGCACGACCCGCTACGAACACGTGACCCGCTACGAACACGCAACCTAAGAACACGCGACCTGCTACGAACACGCGACCTGCTATCAACACGCGACCTGCTACAAACACGCGACCTGCTACGAACACGCGACCTGCTACGAACACGCGACCTGCTACAAACACGCGACCTGCTACGAACACGCAACCTACGAACACGCGACCTACTGCTATGAACACGCGACCTACTACGAACACGCGACCTGCTACCAACGTGCGATCTGCTACGGACACGCGACCTGCTACGAACACGCAACCTGCTACGAACACGCGACCTGCTGCTACGAACACGCGACCTACTGCTATGAACACGCGACCTACTACGAACACGCGACCTGCTACCAACGTGCGATCTGCTACGGACACGCGACCTGCTACGAACACGCAACCTGCTATGAACACGCGACCTGCTACAAACACGCGACCCGCTTCGAACACGCGACCTGCTATAAACACGCGACCTGCTACGAACACGCGACCTGCTACAAACACGCGACCTGCTACAAACACGCGACCTGCTACGAACACGCGACCTGCTACGAACACGCGACCTGCTACAAACGCGCGACATGCGACGAACACGCAACCTACGAACACACGACCCGCTACGAACACGCGACCTGCTACGAACACGCAACCTAAGAACACACGACCTGCTACGAATGCACGACCCGCTACGAACACGTGACCCGCTACGAACACGCAACCTAAGAACACGCGACCTGCTACGAACACGCGACCTGCTACGAACGCGCGACCTGCTACGAACACGCGACCCGCTACGAACACGCAACCTAAGAACACGCGACCTGCTACGAACACGCGACCTGCTACGAACGCGCGACCTGCTACGAACACGCGACCTGCTACAAACACGCGACCTGCTACGAACACGCGACCTGCTACGGACACGCGACCTGCGACGGACACGCGACCTGCTACGAACACGTGTTGAAGATATCGCCACGAGTTGTAAGAAAGTAGTGGAAAAACCGCACGTAAAACTGAAAATGAAAAGGGTCGATACTTCAAGAAGACAGAGGTTCTGGGCTTTGATCCTTATCTACTCAAACCAGACACAACTTGCCTCAACAAACTTCTGTGGACATTTCCATCTGCTCGTTCTCGTCCACGAGCCCTCTGCACCAGACACGCCCTCTGCACCGGACACGCCCAGTGCACCGGACACGCCCAGTGCACCGGACACGCCCAGTGCACCGGACACCGGATTAAATGCAATTATGCAAAACGCTGTGCAAATATTTGGGGACGTATCAGATATACGACGGGCCGCGTTTGGAGCCCTGCTGCGCTACGAACACGCGACCTGCTACGAACGCGCGACATGCTACGAACACGCGACCTGCTACGAACACGCGACCTGCTACGAACACGCGACCTGCTACGAACACGCGACCTGCTACGAACGCGCGACCTGCTACGAACGCGCGACCTGCTATGAACACGCGACCTGCTACGAACACGCAACCTGCTACGAACACGCGACCTGCTACGAACACGCGACCTGCTACGAACACGCAACCTGCTACGAACACGCGACCTGCTACGAACACGCGACCTGCTACGAACACGCGACCTGCTACAAACACGCGACCTGCGACAAACACGCAACCTACGAACACGCGACCCGCTACGAACACGCGACCTGCTACGAACACGCAACCTAAGAACACACGACCTGCTACGAATGCACGACCTGCTACGAACACGTGACCCGCTACCAACACGCAACCTAAGAACACGCGACCTGCTACGAACGCACGACCTGCTACGAACATGCGACCTGCTACGAACACGCGACCTGCGACGAACACGCAAACTACGAACACACGACCCGCTACGAACACGCGACCTGCTACGAACACGCAACCTAAGAACACACGACCTGCTACGAATGCACGACCCGCTACGAACACGTGACCCGCTACGAACACGCAACCTAAGAACACGCGACCTGCTACGAACACGCGACCTGCTACGAACGCGCGACCTGCTACGAACACGCGACCTGCTACGAACACGCGACCTGCTACGAACACGCGACCTGCTACGGACACGCGACCTGCTACGAACACGTGTTGAAGATATCGCCACGAGTTGTAAGAAAGTAGTGGAAAAACCGCACGTAAAACTGAAAATGAAAAGGGTCGATACTTCAAGAAGACAGAGGTTCTGGGCTTTGATCCTTATCTACTCAAACCAGACACAACTTGCCTCAACAAACTTCTGTGGACATTTCCATCTGCTCGTTCTCGTCCACGAGCCCTCTGCACCAGACACGCCCTCTGCACCGGACACGCCCAGTGCACCGGACACGCCCAGTGCACCGGACACGGCCAGTGCACCGGACACCGGATTAAATGCAATTATGCAAAACGCTGTGCAAATATTTGGGGACGTATCAGATATACGACGGGCCGCGTTTGGAGCCCTGCTGCGCTACGAACACGCGACCTGCTACGAACACGCGACCTGCTACGAACGCGCGACATGCTACGAACACGCGACCTGCTACGAACACGCGACCTGCTACGAACACGCGACCTGCTACGAACGCGCGACCTGCTACGAACGCGCGACCTGCTACGAACACGCGACCTGCTACGAACACGCAACCTGCTACGAACACGCGACCTGCTACGAACACGCGACCTGCTACGAACACGCGACCTGCTACGAACACGCGACCTGCTACGAACACGCGACCTGCTACGAACACGCGACCTGCTACAAACACGCGACCTGCGACAAACACGCAACCTACGAACACGCGACCCGCTACGAACACGCGACCTGCTACGAACACGCAACCTAAGAACACACGACCTGCTACGAATGCACGACCTGCTACGAACACGTGACCCGCTACGAACACGCAACCTAAGAACACGCGACCTGCTACGAACGCACGACCTGCTACGAACATGCGACCTGCTACGAACACGCGACCTGCTACCAACACGCGACCTGCTACGAACACGCAACCTGCTACAAACACGCAACCTGCTACGAACACGCGACCTGCTACGAACACGCAACCTGCTGCTACGAACACGCGACCTACTGCTATGAACACGCGACCTACTACGAACACGCGACCTGCTACCAACGTGCGATCTGCTACGGACACGCGACCTGCTACGAACACGCGACCTGCTACGAACACGCGACCTGCTACGAACACGCGACCTGCTACAAACACGCGACCTGCGACGAACACGTGACCCGCTACGAACACGCAACCTAAGAACACACGACCTGCTACGAACGCACGACCTGCTACGAACACGTGACCCGCTACGAACACGCAACCTAAGAACACGCGACCTGCTACGAACGTACGACCTGCTACGAACACGCG
Source organism: Eucyclogobius newberryi (assembly GCF_026437365.1). Taxonomy (NCBI): domain Eukaryota; kingdom Metazoa; phylum Chordata; class Actinopteri; order Gobiiformes; family Gobiidae; genus Eucyclogobius; species Eucyclogobius newberryi. The sequence goes on from NW_027315846.1 coordinate 5,223,344, forward strand.
ACCTGCTACGAACACGCGACCTGCTACGAACACGCGACCTGCTACAAACACGCGACCTGCGATGAACACGCAACCTGCTACGAACACCCAACCTAAGAACATACGACCTGCTACGAACGCACGACCTGCTACGAACACGCGACCTGCTACAAACACGCGACCTGCGACGAACACGTGACCCGCTACGAACACGCAACCTAAGAACACACGACCTGCTACGAACATGCGACCTGCTACGAACACGCGACCTGCGACGAACACGCAAACTACGAACACACGACCCGCTACGAACACGCGACCTGCTACGAACACGCAACCTAAGAACACACGACCTGCTACGAATGCACGACCCGCTACGAACACGTGACCCGCTACGAACACGCAACCTAAGAACACGCGACCTGCTACGAACACGCGACCTGCTACGAACGCGCGACCTGCTACGAACACGCGACCTGCTACGAACACGCGACCTGCTACGAACACGCGACCTGCTACGGACACGCGACCTGCTACGAACACGTGTTGAAGATATCGCCACGAGTTGTAAGAAAGTAGTGGAAAAAACGCACGTAAAACTGAAAATGAAAAGGGTCGATACTTCAAGAAGACAGAGGTTCTGGGCTTTGATCCTTATCTACTCAAACCAGACACAACTTGCCTCAACAAACTTCTGTGGACATTTCCATCTGCTCGTTCTCGTCCACGAGCCCTCTGCACCAGACACGCCCTCTGCACCGGACACGCCCAGTGCACCGGACACGCCCAGTGCACCGGACACGCCCAGTGCACCGGACACCGGATTAAATGCAATTATGCAAAACGCTGTGCAAATATTTGGGGACGTATCAGATATACGACGGGCCGCGTTTGGAGCCCTGCTGCGCTACGAACACGCGACCTGCTACGAACACGCGACCTGCTACGAACGCGCGACATGCTACGAACACGCGACCTGCTACGAACACGCGACCTGCTACGAACACGCGACCTGCTACGAACGCGCGACCTGCTACGAACGCGCGACCTGCTACGAACACGCGACCTGCTAGGAACACGCGACCTGCTACGAACACGCAACCTGCTACGAACACGCGACCTGCTACGAACACGCGACCTGCTACGAACACGCGACCTGCTACGAACACGCGACCTGCTACGAACACGCGACCTGCTACGAACACGCGACCTGCTACGAACACGCGACCTGCTACAAACACGCGACCTGCGACAAACACGCAACCTACGAACACGCGACCCGCTACGAACACGCGACCTGCTACGAACACGCAACCTAAGAACACACGACCTGCTACGAATGCACGACCTGCTACGAACACGTGACCCGCTACGAACACGCAACCTAAGAACACGCGACCTGCTACGAACGCACGACCTGCTACGAACATGCGACCTGCTACGAACACGCGACCTGCTACCAACACGCGACCTGCTACGAACACGCAACCTGCTACAAACACGCAACCTGCTACGAACACGCGACCTGCTACGAAGACGCAACCTGCTGCTACGAACACGCGACCTACTGCTATGAACACGCGACCTACTACGAACACGCGACCTGCTACCAACGTGCGATCTGCTACGGACACGCGACCTGCTACGAACACGCGACCTGCTACGAACACGCGACCTGCTACGAACACGCGACCTGCTACAAACACGCGACCTGCGACGAACACGTGACCCGCTACGAACACGCAACCTAAGAACACACGACCTGCTACGAACGCACGACCTGCTACGAACACGTGACCCGCTACGAACACGCAACCTAAGAACACGCGACCTGCTACGAACGTACGACCTGCTACGAACACGCGACCTGCTACGAACACGCGACCTGCTACGAACACGCGACCTGCTACAAACACGCGACCTGCGATGAACACGCAACCTGCTACGAACACCCAACCTAAGAACATACGACCTGCTACGAACGCACGACCTGCTACGAACACGCGACCCGCTACGAACACGCAACCTGCTACGAACACCCAACCTAAGAACACACGACCTGCTACGAACGCACGACCTGCTACGAACATGCGACCCGCTATGAACACGCAACCTGCTACGAACACCCAACCTAAGAACACGCGACCTGCTACGAACGCACGACCTGCTACGAACACGCGACCTGCTACGAACACGCGACCTGCTACGAACACGCAACCTGCTATGAACACGCGACCTGCTACAAACACGCGACCTGTTACGAACACGCGACCTGCTACAAACACGCGACCTGCTACGAACACGCGACCTGCTACAAACACGCGACCTGCCACAGACACGCGACCTGCTACGAACACGCGACCTGCTACGAACACGCGACCTGCTACAAACACGCGACCTGCGACGAACACGCAACCTACGCCCACGTGACCTGCTACGAACACGCAACCTAAGAACACGCGACCTGCTATGAACGCACGACCTGCTACGAACACGCGACCTGCTACGAACACGCGACCTGCTACGAACACGCGACCTGCTACGAACACGCGACCTGCTACAAACACGCGACCTGCGACGAACACGCAACCTACGAACACGTGACCTGCTACGAACACGCAACCTAAGAACACGCGACCTGCTATGAACGCACGACCTGCTACGAACACGCGACCTGCTACGAACACGCGACCTGCTACGAACACGCGATCTGCTACGGACACGCGACCTGCTACGAACACGCAACCTGCTATGAACACGCAACCTGCTACAAACACGCGACCTGCTACAAACACGCGACCTGCTACGAACACGCGACCTGCTACAAACACGCAACCTGCTACGAACACGCGACCTGCTGCTACGAACACGCGACCTACTGCTATGAACACGCGACCTACTACGAACACGCGACCTGCTACCAACGTGCGATCTGCTACGGACACGCGACCTGCTACGAACACGCAACCTGCTATGAACACGCGACCCGCTTCGAACACGCGACCTGCTATAAACACGCGACCTGCTACGAACACGCGACCTGCTACAAACACGCGACCTGCTACAAACACGCGACCTGCTACGAACACGCGACCTGCTACGAACACGCAACCTGCTACAAACACGCGACCTGCGACGAACACGCAACCTACGAACACACGACCCGCTACGAACACGCGACCTGCTACGAACACGCAACCTAAGAACACACGACCTGCTACGAATGCACGACCCGCTACGAACACGTGACCCGCTACGAACACGCAACCTAAGAACACGCGACCTGCTACGAACACGCGACCTGCTACGAACGCGCGACCTGCTACGAACACGCGACCTGCTACGAACACGCGACCTGCTACGAACACGCGACCTGCTACGAACACGCGACCTGCTACGGACACGCGACCTGCTACGAACACGTGTTGAAGATATCGCCACGAGTTGTAAGAAAGTAGTGGAAAAACCGCACGTAAAACTGAAAATGAAAAGGGTCGATACTTCAAGAATTTAGAGGTTCTGGGCTTTGATCCTTATCTACTCAAACCAGACACAACTTGCCTCAACAAACTTCTGTGGACATTTCCATCTGCTCGTTCTCGTCCACGAGCCCTCTGCACCAGACACGCCCTCTGCACCGGACACGCCCAGTGCACCGGACACGCCCAGTGCACCGGACACGGCCTCTACACTAGACACGCCCTCAAAGCCTTCAAGAGCACGGACTTTGCGTCTGATCTTTAAATATAACCCTCGGACAGTTGGAAATTAGGCTGTTAAAACTGTTTGCGAGTAGGCTAACGTTTATTAGCATAGCCACGCAATAACATGTAAACTAGCATTAGCATTAGCTGCTAACAACCTGAAACAAACAGCTCTGTCTCAGTCTGGAGTGAGTTCTGTAAGTCCACTGGTCCCTCCTGACCGCAGTCATACATTTCTGGACAGAGTCTTTATTTGAGACTAGTTGTCAGCACAGCCCACAGTGAACATGCGACTTTTGTCCTCAAGGTGGCAGTAGTCACAAGTGTGTCTCGTCACTTCGGACCCGTGAATACAATTGTGATCGTGTTTGCCATTTCCTCGTGTTTGAATCACACCGCTCGTTCTCTCTCCTTTGTTCTGATTGGTCGGCTGGCACTGACTCCGCCCCCTGCTCTGTGAACGCAGCTTCATTGAGAAAACCCGGGGTTGACTTCGCAGTACGACTCGCTCATGTCGGGCTTTGTCCATCCGGATACGTTCAGCCGCTTCATCGTGTGTTAGTCACGGTTCGGGATAGTTCTGCTTCAGTCCTGAGAAGTTCAAAGTTTAATCCTGTTTTAGTCTTAAGTTATTCCTACGGTAACTGGAATAAACAGTTACCGTAGGCCAATAAAAACAGTCAAGAATGGAATAACTTTGAATAAGCTAAGACTAAACCAGGATTAAACTAAATTAAAGACCCGGAGAGCAAAGAGAGAGTCAGAGGAGAGAGAGGAGAGAGTATTAAAGGCTTGTGGTTCCCTTGGAGCCTGAACAGGAAGTCCACATCACCAAAGTCATGAATGTTGAAGGTCAAATGTGGCCGATCGTCTTACCACATATTTTCTTACTCTGTGAAGCACTTTCATTTACTTTGAGGACAAACTGTGGTCTACAAATAAACAATAGTGACAAAAAAGTTACATAGTGCATCTTTAATTTTGCATTATATTTCACTCAATGTATTAAATATAATTTAAATTTAAACCACAACTAAACGAAGAGCCAAGAGCAAAGGCTAAACCAAGACTGGACCAAGACTGGACCAAGACTGGACTAAGACTGGACTAAGACTGGACCAGGACTGGACTAAGACTGGACCAGGACTGGACCAAGACTGGACCAAGACTGGACCAAGACTGGACCAGGACTGGACCAGGACTATGCCATGACCTGTGGTCACTTCTTTTGACTGAGATTAGCAGTGTTGCATTGTGGGATCATCTCTTGACCACGTGCCCTGTGGTCACTTCTCTTGACCATGTGCCCTGTGGTCACTTCTCTTGACCACGTGCCCTGTGGTCACTTCTCTTGACTCTTCCTCTCTCTGGACCACGTGCCCTGTGGTCACTTCTCTTGACCACGTGCCCTGTGGTCACTTCTCTTGACCACGTGCCCTGTGGTCACTTCTCTTGACCACGTGCCCTGTGGTCACTTCTCTTGACTCTTCCTCTCTCTGGACCACGTGCCCTGTGGTCACATCTCTTGACTCTTCCTCTCTCTGGACCACGTGCCCTGTGGTCACATCTCTTGACCACGTGCCCTGTGGTCACTTCTCTTGACCACGTGCCCTGTGGTCACTTCTCTTGACCACGTGCCCTGTGGTCACATCTCTTGACTCTTCCTCTCTCTGGACCACGTGCCCTGTGGTCACATCTCTTGACTCTTCCTCTCTCTGGACCACGTGCCCTGTGGTCACATCTCTTGACTCTTCCTCTCTCTGGACCACGTGCCCTGTGGTCACATCTCTTGACCACGTGCCCTGTGGTCACTTCTCTTGACCACGTGCCCTGTGGTCACTTCTCTTGACCACGTGCCCTGTGGTCACATCTCTTGACTCTTCCTCTCTCTGGACCACGTGCCCTGTGGTCACATCTCTTGACTCTTCCTCTCTCTGGACCACGTGCCCTGTGGTCACATCTCTTGACTCTTCCTCTCTCTGGACCACGTGCCCTGTGGTCACTTCTCTTGACTCTTCGTCTCTCTTGACCACGTGCCCTGTGGTCACATCTCTCGACTCAGATTAGCAGTGTTGCATTGTGGGATCATCTCTGGACCGTGTGTTTGTGTTAAATGGCTGGTTTATTATGATCTGATAATCCTCATCAGAGCGACAGATGTGAGACATTCAGCAGAAACTCAACTACAGAGACAAAGAGACAAACTCTGGCACAGACATATCTGCTCCTCAGTGAATATAGTAAAACACTTATTTTTATTTTATTTTAACCAAATACATTTTAAAAATCTGATCAAGATTATTTATTTTCAACATGATTTAATAATGTCTTTATTATCAAACAATATTATGACATGTGTTATATTCCCAACCTTTAGCACCCCAAATCCAGTCTAGTCCTGGTTTAGTCCTGGTTTAGTCCTGCTTTAGTCCTGGTTTAGTCCTGCTTTAGTCCTGGTTTAGCCCTGGTTTAGTCCTGCTTTAGTCCTGGTTTAGTCCTGGTTTAGTCCTGCTTTAGTCCTGGTTTAGTCCTGCTTTAGTCCTGGTTTAGCCCTGGTTTAGTCCTGCTTTAGTCCTGCTTTAGTCCTGGTTTAGCCCTGGTTTAGTCCTGCTTTAGTCCTGGTTTAGTCCTGCTTTAGTCCTGGTTTAGCCCTGGTTTAGTCCTGCTTTAGTCCTGGTTTAGTCCTGGTTTAGTCCTGCTTTAGTCCTGGTTTAGTCCTGGTTTAGTCCTGGTTTAGTCCTGGTTTAGCCCTGCTTTAGTCCTGCTTTAGTCCTGGTTTAGTCCTGGTTCAGTCCTGGTTTAGTCCTGGTTTAGTCCTGGTTCAGTCCTGGTTTAGTCCTGCTTTAGTCCTGGTTTAGCCCTGGTTTAGTCCTGGTTCAGTCCTGGTTTAGTCCTGGTTTAGTCCTGGTTCAGTCCTGGTTTAGTCCTGCTTTAGTCCTGGTTTAGCCCTGGTTTAGTCCTGCTTTAGTCCTGGTTTAGCCCTGCTTTAGTCCTGGTTTAGTCCTGGTTTAGTCCTGGTTTAGTCCTGGTTCAGTCCTGGTTCAGTCCTGGTTTAGTCCTGCTTTAGTCCTGGTTCAGTCCTGGTTTAGTCCTGGTTCAGTCCTGGTTTAGTCCTGGTTCAGTCCTGGTTTAGTCCTGGTTTAGTCCGGTCTCCATGGCTGCACATGCGTGATGAGTGGAGCAGAAGCGTGTTTTCTCTGTCACCATCTGTTTGTGTGGAGCAGCTGCTGTCGTCCGGATGAGATTTGCCCTTCTGGGATTAAACAACAACAGGTCAAACACCACCACTGCTGAAGGTCCTGGTTTAGTCCTGGTTTAGTCCTGGTTTAGACCTGGTTTAGACCTGGTTTAGACCTGGTTCAGATTTGGTTTGGACTTGGTTTCGACTTGGTTTCGACCTGGTTTCGACCTGGTTTAGCCCTGGTTTAGACCTGGTTTAGACCTGGTTTAGACCTGGTTTAGATCTGGTTTAGACCTGGTTTAGACCTGGTTTAGATCTGGTTTGGACTTGGTTTCGACCTGGTTTCAACCTGGTTTAGCCCTGGTTTAGACCTGGTTTAGTCCTGGTTTAGACCTGGTTTCGACCTGGTTGAGCCCTGGTTTAGCCCTGGTTTAGACCTGGTTTCGACCTGGTTTCGACTTGGTTTGGACCTGGTTTAGACCTGGTTTAGACTTGGTTTGGACCTGGTTTAGACCTAGTTTAGTCCTGGTTTAGACCTGGTTTAGACTTGGTTTCGACCTGGTTTCGACCTGGTTTCGACCTGGTTTAGCCCTGGTTTAGACCTGGTTTAGACCTGGTTTGGATCTGGTTTAGACCTGGTTTAGATCTGGTTTCGACTTGGTTTCGACCTGGTTTCAACCTGGTTTAGCCCTGGTTTAGACCTGGTTTAGCCCTGGTTTAGACCTGGTTTAGACTTGGTTTAGACCTGGTTTAGACCTGGTTTAGACCTGGTTTAGACTTGGTTTGGACCTGGTTTAGACCTGGTTTAGACTTGGTTTGGACCTGGTTTAGACCTAGTTTAGTCCTGGTTTAGACCTGGTTTAGACTTGGTTTGGACCTGGTCTAGACCTGGTTTAGTCCTGGTTTAGACCTGGTTTAGTCCTGGTTTAGACCTGGTTTAGACTTGGTTTGGACCTGGTTTAGACCTGGTTTAGTCCTGGTTTAGACCTGGTTTAGTCCTGGTTTAGACCTGGTTTAGACTTGGTTTGGACCTGGTTTAGACCTGGTTTAGTCCTGGTTTAGACCTGGTTTAGTCCTGGTTTAGACCTGGTCTTTGTGTTTATCAAAATCAGGTCATGAATTCATTGTAATTGACCCCATTTAATCTTAAACCTTTAACATTTACACTTTTTGAAAAGTCCACAGTTTCACACAGGTTTATACTGAGACTTTAGTGTCACAATTGTATTTTAGTGCTATTTTTGGAGTAATTTTTAGCTTCCACTGATCAAAAAAAGCACAGAATACAATTAAATACAGTGTAATTACATTAACATGCTTATGATGACAATACCATAAGCATAAAGTATCATTTGTATGACCTTATTTTTCAGTTCAGCTTGTTTTTAGCCTCTTTTTAGTCTTTAGTCTTCTCCTCTCCAAATGGGAAACACTGAATCTGTCTGTGCGGGAAAAGAATGGAAATGTCACTTCCTGAAATGTCAAGCTCCATTTGTGTCTGTAAAAGTGAAGCTGTGACGACGAGGCTGTTGTTCAGAGGACGGAGGGGACGCAGAGGGTGGGGGCGGGGGCCTCGCTCTGTTTCCATGGAGATGAATACAACATGGCCGACGCGTCACAAACATCATCAAAGGCGTCGTTCCTTCTCCGTGTCCAGTGTGTGAGAAGCACAAGCGTTTTGACGAAGCGACAGTTCAAATCAAATCAAATCAAATCAATTTATTTTTGTAAGGCCCAAAATCACAACAACAGTTGCCTCTGAGGGCCACAGGGAGAAATGAATCAACAATGTCTGATGTGGCGATGAAGTCAGACAATGTCTGTGGTGGCGAGGGACGATGTCCCAGGGTCCTCTGTCCTTAGACTCTCCTTCTCGGCCAGGAAAAACTACAAAAAAACCTCTTTGGGAAAAAAGCGTAGAAACCTGGAGGAGTTCCAGTGAAGGAGAGATCCGACTCTCACAGACGGACAGACGGACACAAGGAGACTGGAGCTGGACCCACTCTTCAGGCAGAAGAGGGACCGTCTGAGTCGAGCTGGACCCACTCTTCAGGCAGATGAGGAACCGACTGAGTCGAGCTGGACCCACTCTTCAGGCAGAAGAGGGACCGTCTGAGTCGAGCTGGACCCACTCTTCAGGCAGATGAGGGACCGACTGAGGCGAACTGGACCCACTCTTCAGGCAGAAGAGGGACCGTCTGAGTCGAGCTGGACCCACTCTTCAGGCAGATGAGGGACCGACTGAGGCGAACTGGACCCACTCTTCAGGCAGATGAGGGACCGACTGAGGCGAACTGGACCCACTCTTCAGGCAGAAGAGGGACCGTCTGAGTCGAGCTGGACCCACTCTTCAGGCAGATGAGGGACCGACTGAGGCGAGCTGGACCCACTCTTCAAGCAGAAGAGGGACCGTCTGAGTCGAGCTGGACCCACTCTTCAGGCAGAAGAGGGACCGTCGGAGGCGAGCTGGACCCACTCTTCAGGCAGATGAGGGACCGTCGGAGGCGAGCTGGACCCACTCTTCAGGCAGATGAGGGACCGTCGGAGGCGAGCTGGACCCACTCTTCAGGCAGATGAGGGACCGTCTGAGTCGAGCTGGACCCACTCTTCAGGCAGATGAGGGACCGACTGAGGCGAACTGGACCCACTCTTCAGGCAGATGAGGGACCGTCGGAAGCGAGCTGGAGCCACTCTTCAGGCAGATGAGGGACCGTCCACACAGGGCAGGGACCACTTCACCAGGGGAGGGGCATCTGGGTCCACAGGTCCTCAGGAGTGAGAGAAAGAAAAGAAGGCGGTGAACAGTTTGCAAGTGGAATCAAAAAATAAATATTGTTTGATAGCATAAGTAGTCAGAAGAAGAAGAGGATAGTGCTCAAGCTGTCATACTTCCCCCAGCATAGTTACTCCTAGGGCAGCGTAGCTGAAGCTGTGGGTTTATGTTTCTGTTCCTAACTACTCTGACCATAAGCGATTTCGAAGAGGAACGTTTTAAGCCTGGACTTAAATGAAGAGACTGTGTCAGCATATTTAACATGGGTCGGGAGCTGATTCCATAACACAGGAGCTTGGTAGCTAAACGCTCTACCTCCTACAGTACTTTTAGAGACTCTTGGCACCACCAGAAGGCCAGCATTCTGAGAGCGAAGAGCTCTGTTTGGATGATATGGTTCTATAGCATCTTTGAGGTAGGATGGGGCCATGTCATTTATGGCTTTGTAGGTCAAGAGTAGAATTTTGAATTTGATTCTAAACTCGACGGGGAGCCAGTGAAGAGACTTCAGCACTGGCGTAATGTGCTCTCTTCTTTTTGTTCCTGTTAGTAATCTTGCTGCTGCATTTTGAACCAGTTGAAAGCTTTTTATGGAGCTTTTAGGACACGCTGCAAGCAGGGAGTTACAGTAGTCTAATCTAGTCGTTACAAATGCATGGATAAGTTTTTCGGCATCACTTTTAGGCAGGATTCTTCTGATTTTGGCTATGTTGCGCAAATGGAAATAGGCTGTTTTACAAGCTTGATTTATATGAGCTTTAAATTAGAGCTCCTGGTCAAATAAGACTCCAAGGTTTCTTACAGTAGAACTGGAGGCTACACTGACATTGTCCAGTGTGACTATCTGCTCAGATAGAGCGTCTCGTAGATGCTTAGGGCCAAGCACAATGACCTCGGTTTTTTCAGGGTTAAGAAGCAGGTAGTTTAGTGTCATCCAGGTTTTTATCTCCTTCACACAAGTACTAAGTCTGTCTACTTGATCGCTCTGATCAGGTTTCATTGATAAATACAGCTGAGTGTCGTCTGCATAGCAGTGGAAGTTAATGTCATGCTTTCTGATAATGTTGCCTAATGGTAGAATATAAAGAGTAAACAGAATTGGACCGAGTACCGAACCCTGTGGCACACCGTAAATTACTTTAGAGCTTGGTGAGGAGCTCTGGTTTACATTAACAAATTGGAACCTATCAGATAGATAGGATTTAAACCAGCTGAGGGCTGTTCCTCCAACACCTACATCACATTCTAACCTCTGCAGTAGAATGTTGTGGTCGATGGTGTCAAACGCTGCGCTGAGGTCCAACAGAACCAGGATTGAGACCAGTCCATCGTCAGCGGCTAATAACAAATCATTTGTGACTTTAACTAGTGCAGTTTCAGTGCTGTGGTGGGCTCTGAACCCTGACTGGAAAACTTCAAATAAGTTATTGTCCTGCAGGTGGCGACAAAGCTGTTTTACTACAACTTTTTCAAGGATTTTAGAGACGAAGGGAAGATTTGAAATAGGTCTGTAGTTTACCAATAGGTCGGGATCTAGATTAGGCTTTTTCAGAAGAGGTTTAATGACTGCATGTTTGAAGGACGTGGAACATAGCCACTTTCGAGTGAAGTATTTATTATATTAAGAATAGGGTCTATAATTAGGGGGAGAATGTCTTTGAGGAGTCTGCTTGGAATGGGGTCTAGGACACAAGTTGAGCTTTTAGAGGACATAATGGCTGAAGTTATCTCTGCTTGATCAACAGCTGTGAACCTTTCTGAGTTTACAGGTGGATTTATATGGGACGTTAGATTTAGAGCTTGGGCTAGTTCAGGGCTAATAGCGGGGGTAATTTCATCTAATTTATCTCTGATTGTTTTTATTTTATTATTAAAATATAGGAGGAAATCATCAGAGCTAAGTGTAGCTGGGATTGAGGGCTCTACTGCACTGTGACAGTTTGTTAGCCTAGCTACAGTGCTGAAAAGGAATTTAGTGTTACTTTTGTTGACTTCTATTAGATTTGAATAATATCTGGTTTGGGCCTTACGCAGAGCCTGCTTATAGGACAGCAGGCAACTTTTCCATGCTTTTAGGGATTCTTCGGTGTGAGAGCGACGAAATAATCCCTCTAACTTTCTAACTTTTTGTTTATGTGAACACAGTTGGAACAGGTTCCCATTCAAAATGTGTAATGTTTTGTTTGAAATTTGTAATTGCCATGACAACGGTCCTAATTCAGTGTATTTTAGAGCCTACATAAATTGAATTCTATTTTAAAAGTAGCCAGTTGAGCCTTGTAATAACTGAAAGGCAGTGGAATCTGTAGATGTGCTCTCTTTAGCTCCTTAACTGTCACGTTGTTGTTGTTGTTGTTGTTGTTTTTGGTCTTTGAAAACAACTGTTAATTGCACTATTGCACATGTATAACTATGATATGAGTTGTGTTCAATTAATGACCTAAAATGAAAAATATATAATAATATTAAGAAAAAACCCAAAAACCTAAAACGAGGTACAGATGTCTGCACTTTCTTGGATGATAATGATTTTTTTTTTCTTAACATTTATATGATTCTTAAACATCAGCTAATAGCTTACTTTTTATTTTTTTATTTTTTATTCTATAATAATCAAAGCATATTTCAATCATTTCATTTCAGCTTGATTTGTTTCCTTGAATTGCTGTCATTAAGTGTCTTCCATTGATCTATTATAATATACTAATATATATATGTATATATATAATGATGTAAGATAACTGTACAAACTCAAAGCATTTTCTCAGACGTCTTCTTTTCGTCGAGTCGCGAGTGAAGCCTCTGGACAAAGTGTTCAACAGTTGCACATTTCACTGAAGAAGACATGACTGAGCCACTAGAGGGAGCCAAAGAACCACAACCTGTAGAGAGGGAAATCTGACTTTTAAATTATGAATCTCAAAAGTAAATCCTCCCAATGAGGAGATCATGGATTTGATTCCCGAGCCAGACCAACATCACATGATCTCTCTGGGTGGAGTCTGGGTGACCAGCCCCTGTGACCAGCCCCTATGACCAGCCCCTTGACCAGGCCCTGTGACCAGCCCCTATGACCAGCCCCTATGACCAGCCCCTTGACCAGCCCCTTGACCAGCCCCTATGACCAGCCCCTTGACCAGCCCCTGTGACCAGCCCCTTGACCAGCCCCTTGACCAGCCCCTTGACCAGCCCCTATGACCAGCCCCTATGACCAGCCCCTTGACCAGCCCCTGTGACCAGCCCCTGTGACCAGCCCCTGTGACCAGCCCCTATGACCAGCCCCTATGACCAGCCCCTATGACCAGCCCCTTGACCAGCCCCTGTGACCAGCCCCTTGACCAGCCCCTGTGACCAGCCCCTGTGACCAGCCCCTATGACCAGCCCCTGTGACCAGCCCCTATGACCAGCCCCTGTGACCAGCCCCTTGACCAGCCCCTGTGACCAGCCCCTATGACCAGCCCCTATGACCAGCCCCTTGACCAGCCCCTATGACCAGCCCCTTGACCAGCCCCTGTGACCAGCCCCTTGACCAGCCCCTGTGACCAGCCCCTGTGACCAGCCCCTATGACCAGCCCCTATGACCAGCCCCTTGACCAGCCCCTGTGACCAGCCCCTTGACCAGCCCCTTGACCAGCCCCTGTGACCAGCCCCTATGACCAGCCCCTTGACCAGCCCCTGTGACCAGCCCCTTGACCAGCCCCTTGACCAGCCCCTGTGACCAGCCCCTTGACCAGCCCCTTGACCAGCCCCTTGACCAGCCCCTTGACCAGCCCCTGTGACCAGCCCCTATGACCAGCCCCTATGACCAGCCCCTTGACCAGCCCCTATGACCAGCCCCTTGACCAGCCCCTGTGACCAGCCCCTTGACCAGCCCCTGTGACCAGCCCCTATGACCAGCCCCTTGACCAGCCCCTGTGACCAGCCCCTTGACCAGCCCCTGTGACCAGCCCCTGTGACCAGCCCCTGTGACCAGCCCCTGTGACCAGCCCCTATGACCAGCCCCTGTGACCAGCCCCTATGACCAGCCCCTATGACCAGCCCCTGTGACCAGCCCCTGTGACCAGCCCCTGTGACCAGCCCCTATGACCAGCCCCTGTGACCAGCCCCTATGACCAGCCCCTGTGACCAGCCCCTGTGACCAGCCCCTTGACCAGCCCCTTGACCAGCCCCTTGACCAGCCCCTTGACCAGCCCCTGTGACCAGCCCCTTGACCAGCCCCTGTGACCAGCCCCTGTGACCAGCCCCTATGACCAGCCCCTGTGACCAGCCCCTGTGACCAGCCCCTGTGACCAGCCCCTGTGACCAGCCCCTTGACCAGCCCCTGTGACCAGCCCCTATGACCAGCCCCTGTGACCAGCCCCTGTGACCAGCCCCTGTGACCAGCCCCTGTGACCAGCCCCTTGACCAGCCCCTTGACCAGCCCCTTGACCAGCCCCTTGACCAGCCCCTGTGACCAGCCCCTTGACCAGCCCCTGTGACCAGCCCCTGTGACCAGCCCCTGTGACCAGCCCCTTGACCAGCCCCTTGACCAGCCCCTGTGACCAGCCCCTGTGACCAGCCCCGTCTAAGGCCCAAAGTCACTGGGATGGGCTCTCACGACCCCTGAAGCAAACAAGCAGTAGAAAATGAAAATAAATGTTAGGACTATATTATATTGTAAATGTGATGTGAAGTGAAGAACACGTTTGAATTGAGTGTTTTCTAATATAAAGTGACAAGGAAAGACCTGGGTCCAGGTTTAGTCCAGGGTTAGTCCAGGTTTAGTCCAGGGTTAGTCCAGGTTTAGTCCAGGTTTTAACAGTATTACAATCACACCGTACTTCACCACCACAAACACATTTATGTCTAATCTTTTTTAGCTATTTGCAATGATTGAATATAACTATATAGAATAGCTATTTGCTACTATTGAACGTTTGTCTTCCAAGATTTTTGCAGACTAATGCAAACTAATCCATATATAAGTTTAACTAATCAACATAGTTCAAACTTTTTTGCTTGAAAATGTATCTCAAAAACAGCAATAATCAAACCAATCGTAAAAAATAATTACTGACTAGTTAACTGCTAAAATAAAGTTTAAAATAAGCTTTAGAATAGTTCACAGTTCCAATCACATATGGACTGAACTTGGAAATGGACAAATTCGACATAAACTGGACGAAATGGGACTCACATTATGCATCAGGTGCTCTAACCTTGTATTTTATTCTTTGTATTCATTTGGATGCATTATTCTAAAAACGGTCATCTCAAACTGTATTTTCTCTGGTTCCGCCCACTCCGCACTTTCTTTTCTTTTTTTTCTTTCTGTTCCTTTTTATTTATTTTTTCTCTTCTTCTTTCTCTTTTTTGGTCCGTGTTTATTCTTTCAATAAAAATAAAATAAAAAAAAGAATAGTTCCATTTGTCTGTGTCCCAGGTTTGTTCATGATGATGTTTAAAGGGCACACGTCATTACAAACCTCCCCCAGCAGAGGGCGCAGCTGCTCAAGGGTTTGAAACTCTCAGGTTTGAATCAGAATCAATTGTCAATCACAGGAACTTGTCTCGGCGTCATAAGGTGCAACATAAAACAATGAATAATACATGAATGATAATAGTAGTAACCAACAGAGTGAAAAAAGTGAGCTGTAAAGTGTAAAAATAAAGACATAGTGTTTCAGAATATGACTCATGCAA
>NW_027315846.1:5243662-5253662 GCF_026437365.1 Eucyclogobius newberryi
CGATAAAAAATAGGAGAATTATTAAATAAAATATGGCAAAAAAATACAAAACTATTTTTCATGATCATAATTAACACAGTTCATTTGTAAATATTCTACAATTATAAACCTTCAGTCACAAAAACAGATTAAAATTGTATCACACACATCGACATAAACATGACTTATTTAACGTGCCTGTGATAGGTTAGACTAATCAATCAATTAATCAATCTTTTGATATTGTTCAAACATTAAAAACACCAAACACATTTGGATCAGTCTCTGCGTTGGTGTTGATTAATGCACAGAAAGCAAAATGTATTAATATAAAAAAATCAAAATACATAAATTAAATAAAAAAATCTAAGGGTGAAATTGGTACTACTTAAATAACTACATATACATAGTTTACATACTACATAATAACTACTTTAAATAGCCTTAATAATGCCTGAATATAGAAGGAATTCATAATGATGAATATTAAGAATGATCCAGGCTTTGTAACGACTTAATTAAGGGGTTGGATTTAGGCTATTAATTAAGTACTTACTAATAAAAATCATTCATAGTGTTCATAGTCAATTAAATCTATGTTCATACTTTATTAAGGCTATAAAGTGTATAAAATGTTAAAGAATTTGTCTCTAAATCTTTTTATTTTTTACATACACAAAAATAAATAATAATAATAAATACAGAGAAATAAAAAAGAATAGAAAAAAAAAAATTGAAAAAATAATGATCGAAAATAATATTTTTATTTTATTTATTTTTTAAATCGAAAAATTCTAATTGAAAAAAAATATAAATAAAAATAATGAAATAATGAAATGAAAATAAATAAATAATAATAATTGAAAAATGATAATTGGAAAAGAAAATAATGATTGAAAAAAAATTATAATAACATTTTTTTTTAAATGAAATGATAAAAAAAAAAAAGATAATTGAAAAATAATAACGATTGAAAAATAAATAAATAATGTATATATATATATATATTTTGTAAATGTCTCTGGATCTGAGACGTCCCGTATTGTTGTGCTTGTGTTGGTGTGTGTGCAGTGGCTCTGTGTCTTCGCTGGGACACAAACAGACATATGGGCCACGCTCCCTCGGCGGTCGTGGATTTGGCTCAAACTTGGACGATTCATCTGCTCCTCGGCGCCGCTCGCTCTGGCCTGATTCAGAGAGCTCCAATTAAGCAGCCTTAAATAGACGGACCTACATAAGGCTGCTTCTTCCGCTCATAATGACACGGCTCGCGCTGACGTGGCGGTGTCGCGGCTGAACGCTTCCACGCGCAGAATATTTACGAATAAAGTGCAATATTGATTCAAATCTGACACAATTATGTATATTTTTTGACATTTTGATTTAATAATGCCACTGTCTTTCTTACGTTTCCTCCTTTTGTTTGTGTTTAAAGTCTGTATTGTCCAGATGATGATTAAGGTTATTATGATCACGATTAGTCACAATTAGCTGGTTCATCGTTGCAGCTCTACACTGCTAAAATGTAAAGATAACAATTAGAGACTTCTTAAGTAGGTGACTCATATAAATGTAAGAAAAACTACATTTTTCACCTACCATCAGGCAAAGTTTTAATATGAAAATAAGGCCTTTTAAATAATAGCCCAAAGAAATATCAAAGAGCTAGGTTTGATTTGATTTTGCTTAAGTTCATTGAGATATTAGATAAAAAAACATTCAAACATATTGGATTTTGGATGTATTATTTAGTATTTGAGTGAAATAAATTGGCATAAAAAGTCAAATTTTGCTTCCTTTTTTGGAGTTCAGGCTCAGAAGTAAAAATCAACAAATCCTTCAGCAAAGTCCAAATCTTATTGTTCACGATTATAAAGTTCCACGTGTGTTTTAATGTGGAAAGAGCACACTGCGCCCCCTGTGGATCAGATGAACGCAGTGCAGCGCTAATTAATCCTGGAAGACTTTTTATTTTCGTCTTTGATTTGTGGCTTTTGTTTTATTCAGCGCTTTTTGGAGCAGTTTGACACAGATGGGAAACGCCGGTCTGCAGTTTGAGACCCGGACCACCAAAGCAACCATACGGGACTCGGGACCCACGCGGTTGAATGAAATTGACGCCGCCAGTATTAATTTTAACTTGAAAAAAATCAGGGTTATTGTTTATAATTGAATATATATAGTTTATATCGACAAACATTTACAATGACTAAAAATTGTTCATTAAAAGAATATGAAATACAGTGTCAAATTTGTAAACTATACCTTGAAATCATCTCGGGTCTACACCAAATAAGAGCTTGTGTTAGTTGCTATAGAAACGCACTGTTTACTAGCCGGAAGTTGGCGTTTGGTTGTTGTTTTCTTAACTTCCCCCTTCTAGTTCACCACATCGAAATTGGGACTAAACCAGGACTAAACCCGAAACTAAACCTGAACTAGATCAGGACTGAACAAAGACTGGACCTGGACCAAACCAAGTCCACGTCAAAACTAAAATTAAGTTCTAAATATCAAAAAGTCCATACGAAGGTTCAACTGTTTTTCTAATTATGACTTTGTTTGATGAGATAGAACCTGTGGTCAATATTTATCATAGTTTTACTTTGCTGCATTTTGTGAAGACGTTTTGAAAAACAAGAGTTTAAAATGACAGGAAGTAGAGCTGCGTTCTGAAAGCGCCTCTGTGATGTCATCAATGTGCGACGTGCCGTTGAAAACACAGCGACAATTTACACTTTTGACGCACTTTTCTAACAATTTAAATGATCATTTAACAGAATAAAGGTGTTTTATGGTATTATTGTGCATCAAAACATAACTGTTGTGTCATTTGAATGGGTTTTGACTCTTGTTTACAGTCTGGTTGCTAGGTGACAGTTGTAGAATTACGCGCATATGTCATATCGGCTGTCCAACCAGGAAGTACGACTACAAACTGTGGACGAATAGACAAAATGTTGCATAGATTCTGAAATATAATTGTGTTCACTGTCATATAGACTTTAAACCTAAACTTAAATTTGAATTCTCCATTACCGTATTTTCCGGACTATAAGTTGCACCGGAGTATAAGTCGCACCAGCCAAGAAATGCATAAAAGAGAAGAAAAGAACATATAAGTCACACTGGAGTATAAGTATATACGTACAAATATAAGTATAAGTCGCACCTCTGCCAAAACTATAAAAACTATGGTGCTACTTATAGTCCGGAAAATACGGTACTTCTCTTTCAAAAGTATTCCACTGAAACCCGCTCTGATTCAGCATTAGCGGAGCAGCAGATGCAAACTGGCAGCCACATTTCTGTCAGTCTGCCCCAGGGCGACAACGATAACAGCGTAGAACGAAGCACAAAGGCAAAAGCGGGACAAATTAGCTTCTCGCCATCAAGTTTCAGCTTTATTCGCACATGAATGCATTTGGAAATACAGAACACATTCAAAATCACAGAGCTGCGTTTCGGCCGTTAGCTCTTAGCTTCAAAACAGCGACATTTGCATTATTTACATCAGCAGCAAATTAAACGTCCGTCCTCCGCGTTTCACAGTGGATCCAGATGTCTGTCCACAGTTTAGACCAAAAAACCTTCTCAATGATAGAAAAGTACAACCTTATAGTACACGTTTCACCATGTATATATATATTTATATATAGTCCACCATTTAGACTTCCGCACGCACAAAAACACTCGTTCCTAAAGCAGCTTACGTAAAGTCTTTAAGGATTCAGCAGCTTAAATCAAACCTCATCCCAACAATCAATAGTTCATCTAAAATGTTTAAGATAGACTTGTAGATTTATTGCCTTGGCTCCATTTTTATGTATTTATTTAAGTTGAATAAATTGTTTGACTTGCTGCCAGATGCTGCCGACTGGTTTTATGTTAAACCGACAATATTCATTAAAATAATTGCATTTTTCCTTATTCCCACGATCAAATCATTCCCAAATCAAAATAAGACTAAAATATTGCGGTGTCTGTCCCGGAACAAGTTGCTAATCTGAGCTGCGTTCACTTTAGTCCTGACGTAGACTTTGGTTTGGTCCTGTTCCTGGTTTAATCATGGTTTAGTTCCAGGTTTAGTTCCAGATTTAGTTCTAATTTAATGTCGAACGCAGCCAAGCAAATTAAAATGAGACTCGTATTAAAATCAGAATGAGCTCTGGTGCACAGCGGCCGTTGGCTAAGCTAACCGTTCCACACAGCTAATGCTAACTTTTATTCAAATGCAAAATATAAAATAAACAACAAATACAATTGTAAAGTAAAGAGTGTCTGATGTTTGTTATGTGAAGATTATTTCAGTTTGTTGTTTTAATATGTTTTTTTTTTACGTCGCAACAGTAGAATTAGCATTAGCATTAGCCTTGAGACTTTATAAACAGTGTCCTTTTCCGAAGTGTTCAATTGTTTTTAACGTGTTTTCAGAGCCATCTACCACAAATCGCTTCCATAGACGGGAAGTACTGACGCTAACACGGAGCTAGCCAGGTGCTGCTAACACAGAGCTAGCCAGGTGCTGCTAACACAGAGCTAGCCAGGTGCTACTGTGCACAGAGCCCATTGTCATTCTTATATAGATGATTCCATGCTTGCGGTGTGATATTTCAGGTTAATTTGGCATTCATTTTAACCCAGATGCCCTCCCTGACACTAAATTTCCCTTTTTTTCCAGGCCGGGCACTGGCTCAACGTGCAATAGCTTCAAAAATAAGGTTAAATAAGCATAAAAGCCGTAAGCGCAGATCTGAAAATCAGGTGATAATAACATTCAACGCCTTCAATTTGCTGTTTGGCAAATCCACACCAAAAATAGAAGCTTTTTCAGTCTTTCTTAATGTATAAAACAACATAATCTCCCTGATTTCCAAGTATGAATAAAGCAACTTACGCAAGAAGCCCATTCACAGTAATTGTACTTTGCAAAAAATAATAATACACCAGTTAAAAATACTTGGATTCGACATGTTTATCCTGATTTGAGTAGTTTTGACAAGTATAGATGATTTTACTCACTTTTTCTAACCAGATTTCAAATAATTTGATAGTTTTAGGCAAATTTTCCACCAGTAGAGTCAGAAATAGTAATTTTGTAACACAATTTAAAAAACAGTCGATAACATTCGCCACTTTCCACTTTCGACAAACAGAACGTGGCAAAACTACTCAAATTAAACGTAACATTTCGAATCGCAGAAATTTTGACCTGTGTTTATTTTTCACAGTGTATAAAATGATTCCAAAAAAACAAAAACATTCAAAGAGGAAATAAATCCGTCGTTTCCTCCGCAAAAAGTGCTTCAAACCGACGACACGGCGAACCTTGACCTCACGGCAATATTTGGTCTTAGAATCTCTTATATATAGTATCGCTAAGATGGTTTCTATGCGTATGTACATGTCGACTTGTCTGATCAAAATGCATGTCTCTGAATGAATCTCCATGGCAACCACTTCCCATCCAAAGACCTTGAGCTCTGAGCGCTGCAAAAAGAAATATCCAGCAGTCGACGACGGTGAATCACAATGTTATTTTTGATTTGATGTGATTTCTAGCAGTCATTTAATTGACTTATTCAGCTGAAATAAAAGTTGATTTCAATATATTTCTAAATGGTTAAAATAGGCAATTGTTGTACTTTTTAAATAGAATATCAACCAAATAAAGGGCGAAAAATGCCGACAGAAGGCTTCCATATGAAGATTATTTAAGAATAAAGTGTATTATTAACGAAAATCAGAAATAGTTGAATCTTTTTTTGACATTTTGATTTAATAATGCCACAGCCTTTGTGATAAAAAAGCATTTTCAAATGTGTTTTAGAGTCTGTGTATTCCAGATAACAATTACAATGATCAAAATACAACTATGATTATGTTTTATACTTGAATAGTCATGCATATTCAATAATATATGTTGAAATAGGTCAAAAACATATTGAAATAATAAGTAAAATCTGGTAAATAAATGTCAGAAATACTGTATATGTCAAATTAGGTTAACAATTTGCAATATTAACACGTGTGGATATGAATCTTTTTGCAGTGAACTCGTACAAACTCTCAAAAAATAATTAACATTTGTGAAAAAATTTCCTGAAAATTTTCAAATCAGAAAAAGAGTCAAATGGAAAAATAAAAAGCATATTTCTCTCTTGTCAGTGCGCGTCCTTCTCACAGGATTCATCATGGGAACAAAACAAATAAAAAAAACACAGTTCAAGTTCCTGACCCTTTCCTCCAATCAGACACATTCAGCGTTATATTTATGAGACGCGTTCACGACGAGCGTTCACTCTCCCGAGATGCAGAAACCAGCGGCGTGTGGCGGAGGTGATTGACAGCTCTGGCCTCAGCGCCGCAGCACGTCCAGTTTGGAATGAAATCTGCTGCTTTGGACTCAAGCTGTTCACGTTCTGCCACGCGGAAAACGCCGGCAAAGCCAAACAAGTCAAATGGCAAAATGGAGGAAGGATAGAGAACAAAAAACGAAAGAAGTATGGTGTTGTTGTCGGATGTTTAGTGGATTTAGGTTAAAAATAGGACAAAATCAGGACAAAATCAGGACAAAATCAGGTTTAAACCAGGTCGGAATCAAGACTAAAAAAAACTGACTAAACAAGGACCTGAACAGGACTAAACTAGGTCTAAACCAGGACTATACCAGGTCTAAACTAGGACTGAACAGAGTCTAAATCAAGTCTGAAGAACCAGGTCAAACTCAAGGCTAAACCAGGACTAAACCAAGACAAAATCAGGACTAAACCAAGACAAAATCAGGACTAAACCAAGACAAAATCAGGACTGAACCTATACTAAACCAGGTCTAAATAAGGTTCGAATAGGGACTAAATCAAGGCTAAACCTGTACTAAACCAGGTCTAAATAAGGTTAAAACAAGGACTAAACCAGGTCTAAATCAAGACTACCCTAGGACTAAACCAGGTCCAAATAAGGTTAAAACAAGGACTAAACCAGGTCTAAATCAAGACTAAACTAGGACTAAGCCAGGTCCAAACAAGGTTAAAACAAGGACTAAACCAGGTCTAAATCAAGACTGAATCAGGTTACAATCAGGACTAAATCAAGACTAAACTAGGATTAAATCAGGTCTGAAGAACCAGGTCAAACTCAAGGCTAAACCAGGACTAAACCAGGACAAAATCAGTTATAAACCAGCACTGAACCAAGATAAAACCAGGTCAAAAAGAAAAAGAAAAAGAAGGTTAGAACCAGGACTAAATCCGGGCTTTTTCGTGCCAATCTCAGCAGAGCACGTGATATACTGTATATATATATATTTATATTTGTAGTTTGAGAAAACACAGAGTGGCCTGAGACTAGTTCAATCAATCATCTCCACCACAGTCACACGCCGTTGGTGTCGGCGCTTCGGGCAAAATAGCTCCTCAAAAAACGGCCACTCGTCGTCGCTCTCGAAAGAAAATCGCAGCTATTACAATCAATATTCAGCTGTCAATCAAATAACGCCCGCCACTCCCCTGTACAACATGACGGACGTGCGTTTGTAAGCATATTGCTCGTCGAGTACATTCACAAATTCAAATATCTATGTCATAAATAAATGGCTAAAAACCTCTGTTATTTAAATCTGCACATTCACTTCTATATATTTAATGTTGAAAATAGATTATTGGCACACTGTAAATTCACTATAGGTTATTAGAAAAAAAACACTATACACTTAAAGATGTTTAAAAGTACACAAAGAAAGGTTAAGAAGTAAAGCATAAGTAAGTATATCAAACAGCCTGAGACACATAATACTTCAGCCGTTTGCTCTCATTTTAAATAAAACAATAAAGTATCCCTGTACCCGGCGTTGTTTTTGTCCTTTTTAACGCAGCCAGACGAACATTTAAACAAGACATATTGTGCTTATTTTGGATTCTTTTATCGATTAAAAATTTAAATCGAAATTTTACATTTTGTCGTATTGAAAACTGCAATATCTATCTCAAAAACAAAACAGAACCTGGTCCGTTGATTTCCTGCGCGAAACTGCCTCTTTTGTGTGTTTCGCGATATTTAAACTATATATTTGAAGTAATTGTCCAGAGTTTTTTAATCATTCTCGAGCTGCCGCACGTTTTCCACTAACATATCACAGATCATTGTCAGAAGATGGTGTGAATAATGTTTGTGTCATTATTTAACTTTGGGGATGTCGCATTTATCGGTCGTTTGTGTGTATTTTCTGGCTCAAAAGTTTAATCTGGTCACTCCAAAAAGTCAATTCATCACATTAAATAACAATGTGAATTAGTCGACTTAAATGAAATAATTAGTAAAAAACGACTCTGTAAACGGCGTCTTCTGAAGTGAAGCTGTAAGTGAGCGGCGGCCATTTTGTGTCGCCCGTGCGTTTTCGTTCTCCTGCAGTTTCACGTGCTGTGTTTTTTGTTGCAACATTTTAAGATAAATACTAATAATAACAAGATTTAGAGTGAAAAGGGGGCGTTTATACGTTTTTATTACTCCTTCAACTCTAATTTATTGTAAGTAATTATGTTATATCCATCTTAAATAATACAATAAACATTAAAAAAACACTCCACGCTTCCTCTTTTCATGCAAATCTTTAAAATTCTTAAAAAGTCTACTAATAAAAAAATTGGCCCAATAATTGACTAAACAACTAAAGGACTACGGTGCTGCTCAAGTTTAAAGAGGTTTTATTTATTATTCTTTATTAATCGAGCGCGAAGCCGCAAACAGGATTTTCACGCAAAACGCACGAATCACCCGAAACATGACGAGCGTCTTTGAGCTACCGTGGAAAGTACTTTGTAAAACCAGTGAATTACAATTATTATTATAAAAACTAGTATCGAAGCTAATTACTCATTTGAACACGTTGCAATACCAGAAATATCACGTAAACGGGACAAAATTGGACCGTTTTACCCAAATCAGTTCAAGACCACATTGTAATCTAAAGAAAGTGATATTATTAGTACAGTCTAGTGTCTAAAAGGGCATTTTAATTATCACATTGAAATCGAGTACCGTGACAACGCTGTTACTGAGTAAGCTAATGCTAATTTAGCATAATATGTCTTCTTTAACTGTACTTTGACGTTACTGTCCTCGCAGTGTAGCTCTCCGTCCTTCCTTCTTTGTGCTTTTCTGTTCGTTAATACACTTCTGTCTGCAAAACTACCGGTTTCTACGGCGACGGCGGTGATGAGATGCAACAATTGTTCTCGCGCGGCTAAAAAACCTGGACCAAACCAGGACCAGAACGGGATCAGAGCACAGAGTCCGAACGCAGCCTAAACGACTCGATTTGTGAAATACAATCAATGTTTGAGGAACGTTCACCGGTTTGAACGCGTTGGCCTGTGAGATGAAGCGTTTTTACACTTCAGCACGGCCAACGTTACGGAATAAACTCGCTCTTTTGAAGCCGGGCTCGCCTGATTTATAAACCGAGAAAAGAGAAGGCGTATTTGAATCTAGCATCCAGATCGTTCAGATCCAGAGCCTTTGGTACAGAGTTGATATTCGTACGCATACATTTCTGCTTTAGAACAGCTTTAAAACCGCTTTAGATCAGCTTTAAAACAGCTTTAGAATAGCTTTAGATCAGCTTTAGATCAGCTTTAAAACAGCTTTAGATCAGCTTTAGAACAGCTTTAAAACTGCTTTAGAACAGCATTAAAACCGCTTTAGAACAGCTTTAAAACAGCTTTAGAACTGCTCTAAAACAGCCCTAGAATAGCTTTGGATCAGCTTTAGAACAGCTTAAAACAGCTTTAGAACAGCTTTAAAACCATTTGAGAGCGTTTTTTAAAACAGCTTTAGAATCGCTTTAAAACCGCTTTAGAACAGTTTTAGAACGGTTTTAAAAACAACTTTAGAACTGCTCTAAAACAGCTTCAGAATATCTATAAAACCGCTTTAGAACAGCTCTAGAACAGCTTTAAAACAGCTTTAAAACAGCTTCAAAAATCTTTAGAACAGCTTTAGAACGGTTTTAAAACTGCTTTAA
>NW_027315846.1:5258662-5386162 GCF_026437365.1 Eucyclogobius newberryi
CTAATGACTCGAGACGCATTAGCGCTGACTGTGGAGGCGCTACAAAGCCTAAAAACGTTAGAAATAGTGACGGGGAAAGGCTGCGAGGAGTGGAATCAGAGCTTGAAACTACCATTTAAACATCCTCAAACAATTGTAGAAACTAAATGAAGTCATGTGTCCGGCGTCAATTAATTTCTCTTCCATATCATGAATAAAAAACAACTTAGGCTTTATTCATATTTATGCTTTATTCAAAATACTGTTTCCTAATTGAAGATAGTTTTGGAATCAAAGACTGACTAAGAATGTGGCGCGTGAAAAATGCTGGGAAGAGTCTATTTTACGCTTAGTTTAAGGTTTTGCTTTTGTATTTATTCCTTTTTGGGCCCTCGCTGGTGTTATTTTGCGTTCCGTTTCATGTTATGTTTCGGCTCTGTCCTCAAATTGACTTAAAACTTAAATCAAAATGACAAAAAATATAGTTTTGGCTCCGTTTTGACCTCATTCAGCAGTAGCAGCTCTTGTTGTTAGCCTCATTTATGCTGTTTCACTCAGCAGATAGAGAAGCTCCGACTTGTTTTCCAACCGTAGCCATGTCATACAAAAAAACAAATACAAAAACAAGTACCGTATTTTCCGGACTATAAGTCGCACCTTTTTTCATAGTTTTGGCCGGGGTGCGACTTATACTTATATTTATACTTATATACTTATACTCCGGAGCGACTATGTGATATTATTTGTTATTTTCACACTTGAAAACGCATTTCATACTCCAGTGCAACTTATATGTTTTTTTCTTCTGTATTATGCATTTTTTGGCTGGTGCGACTTATACTCCGGTGCGACTTATACTCCGGAAAATACGGTAATGCATGTCATTATGTAGGAACTTTAAGACACGTTTTAGTCCCAGTTCAAACCGGTCCTGGAATAGTCCTTATTTAAACCTGGTTTTGTTCTAATTTGCCCCAAGTTTGAATCCAATTGAGTTTGTTTAAGACTGCCGCGCATCATTTCCTCTGAATTTTGTCTCATATTTCAGCTCATCGCATTATTTTGAACTTTTCCCTCTTCTAAATGTCACTCACAGCTGCTTCTCTCCTTAAAAGCACAAAGAGGAAGCCTAAAGAAAGAAAAGAAAATCCTCACGAGACACATTTCAGGCAGTTTTTTCTGACCTTGAGCTGCACATTCCCAGCGACATGTTACATGCGATGTTACATGCGATGTTACATGCGATGTTACATGCGATGTTACATGCGATGTTATCTGCGATGTTACCTGCGATGTTACATGCGATGTTACATGCGATGTTACATGCGATGTTACATGCGATGTTATCTGCGATGTTATCTGCGATGTTACATGCGATGTTACATGCGATGTTACATGCGATGTTACATGCGATGTTATCTGCGATGTTACCTGCGATGTTACATGCGATGTTACATGCGATGTTACATGCGATGTTACATGCGATGTTACATGCGATGTTATCTGCGATGTTACCTGCGATGTTACATGCGATGTTACATGCGATGTTACATGCGATGTTACATGCGATGTTACCTGCGATGTTACCTGCGATGTTACATGCGATGTTACATGCGATGTTACATGCGATGTTAAATGCGATGTTACATGCGATGTTACATGCGATGTTACATGCGATGTTACATGCGATGTTATCTGCGATGTTACCTGCGATGTTACATGCGATGTTACATGCGATGTTACATGCGATGTTACATGCGATGTTACCTGCGATGTTACATGCGATGTTACATGCGATGTTACATGCGATGTTACATGCGATGTTACATGCGATGTTAAATGCGATGTTACATGCGATGTTACATGCGATGTTACATGCGATGTTACATGCGATGTTACATGAGATGTTACATGTGATGTTACATGTGATGTTACATGCGTGTTACATGTGATGTTACATGTGATGTTTCGTGTGATGTTACATGTGATGTTACATGTGTGTTACATGTGATATTTCATGTGATGTTACATGCGTGTTACATGTGATGTTACATGTGATGTTACATGTGATGTTACATGTGATGTTTCGTGTGATGTTACATGTGATGTTACATGCGATGTTACATGCGTGTTACATGTGATGTTACATGTGATGTTACATGCGATGTTACATGTGATGTTACATGCAATGTTACATGCGTGTTACATGTGATGTTACATGTGATGTTTCGTGTGATGTTACATGTGATGTTACATGTGATGTTTCGTGTGATGTCACATGTGATGTTACATGCGATGTTACATGCGATGTTACATGCGATGTTACATGTGATCTTACATGAGATGTTACATGTGATGTTACATGCGTGTTACTTCGTGTGATGTTACATGTGATGTTGCATGTGATGTTACATGCGTGTTAAATATGTGTGTATGAGGCGCACTTAGAAGCCTTTAATTGTCTCAAAAAAGACAGCGCGCCGTACAATCCAGTGCGACTTATATATGGATTAATTTTGGTTGTGCTTAATGACATCGAAGCGATTTTGTGTGCTCCACGTTATATATGCGCCTTATAGTGCGGAAAATACGGTATTATAACCTTATGAACTCATATGGTCCATTTAAAAAAATATTAGATAATGTTTTATACATTAACTCATAAGTCATGAAACTGATATTTAAGGCATTTTAGCTCCAATACAAGTACTTTTTTAAATCTAAATTGAGGAATTAATTGGGTCACTACTTTTCTTGTACTTGCGTAATATCTTATCTTTATACACTGCCTCGCCAAAAGAATATTCGCTCTAATATTTGGTGTGGCCTCGTTTCAATCTTCAGTGAGTCATTATTCCTCACACAGATCTTCAGTGTGTCATTGTTCCTCACACAGATCTTCAGTGTCATTGATCCTCACACAGATCTTCAGCGTGTCATTGTTCCTCACACAGATCTTCAGCGTGTCATTATTCCTCACACAGATCTTCAGTGTGTCATTGTTCCTCACACAGATCTCCAGTGTGTCATTGTTCCTCACACAGATCTCCAGCGTGTCATTGTTCCTCACACAGATCTTCAGTGTGTCATTGTTCCTCACACAGATCTTCAGTGTGTCATTGTTCCTCACACAGATCTTCAGTGTGTCATTGTTCCTCACACAGATCTTCAGTGTGTCATTGTTCCTCACACAGATCTCCAGTGTGTCATTGTTCCTCACACAGATCTCCAGTGTGTCATTGTTCCTCACACAGATCTTCAGTGTGTCATTGTTCCTCACACAGATCTCCAGTGTGTCATTGTTCCTCACACAGATCTCCAGCGTGTCATTGTTCCTCACACAGATCTTCAGTGTGTCATTGTTCCTCACACAGATCTTCAGCGTGTCATTGTTCCTCACACAGATCTTCAGTGTGTCATTGTTCCTCACACAGATCTTCAGTGTGTCATTGTTCCTCGCACAGATCTTCAGTGTGTCATTGTTCCTCGCACAGATCTTCAGTGTATCATTGTTCCTCACACAGATCTTCAGTGTGTCATTGTTCCTCACACAGATCTTCAGTGTGTCATTGTTCCTCACACAGATCTTCAATGTGTCATTGTTCCTCACACAGATCTTCAGTGTGTCATTGTTCCTCACACAGATCTTCAATGTGTCATTGTTCCTCACACAGATCTTCAGTGTGTCATTATTCCTCACACAGATCTTCAGTGTGTCATTGTTCCTCACACAGATCTTCAGTGTGTCATTGTTCCTCACACAGATCTTCAGTGTGTCATTGTTCCTCACACAGATCTTCAGTGTGTCATTGTTCCTCACACAGATCTTCAGTGTGTCATTGTTCCTCGCACAGATCTTCAGTGTATCATTGTTCCTCACACAGATCTCCAGCGTGTCATTGTTCCTCACACAGATCTTCAGTGTGTCATTGTTCCTCACACAGATCTTCAGAGTGTCATTATTCCTCACACAGATCTTGTATTGATGATGGAGAGTGACCACTGCACAAATCCTTCTCCAGCTTGTGTTTTCTCTGCTTGATGCCAATGATCTAACCCGTCTCAAACACACTGACATCTTTTCCATGACCACGGGATTCGTCTTTCCACATGGTTGTTTCAGAAATGAGAAGACGCTCACTGCATCAGTTTAAACCGCTGAAAGACCATCACCCATGCAGCCGTTATCTATGGTGTTTTTAAATGTGCTTTATAAATACAACTTTACTTTCTTGCTTATCCAACAGGAGGTACTACTGTATTTGCTTATTTGAATACAAGTGGTGACCTTTTTTTTTGGACGAACAATATAATATTTTAAAGTAACGTTACTACATTAGCATTAGCATCTGCCAAAAATATGCAAAATTAGTCCACGGCTACAGTAAATAAGTATTTTGTGTGTTTAAACTTGACTTCCCATTACAAATAAGCTTATCTGACAGTCCAAACATGGCAGCTCCTTTTCATGAGGCTGTTGCTTTGTCCACTCTAGTGTTTTATTACGTAGCTTTGAGGGTGATTGTTTTACTACTCAGTTAGTCTAGCAATTATTCTTTTGACCAAACGATTACGTAGCTGTTTGTATTCACAAAAACCCTGTGAATATGAGATTTTAACTACATTTGCCTCAGATTAAGCTAAATGAAGGCGCTTGGGAACGTCTTGATGGAGTAAACTTACAAACAAAACAGATCAAAACAAAAAAAAACACTAAACGCACTTGTTTCTTGCGCATTTTTAACTACACTTGTTTCTTGCGCATTTTTTACCCACAATCCCCAGTCATAAACCCTCTTCTCTCAGCACATGACACGCTTCGGCGTCTGCGTACGGCCCAGACGACGATCATTCGCACTTTAGTTAGCGATTATTTCAAAGTCGACCGGTCGCCCTGGCAGCCCCACACCTACCTGCCACTGTAGCCCGTCGTTCCCGGAGGTCCCAGCAGGAGGCAGGCGGGCGCGGCCAGGTACACGAAGCTGTCGGTGCACAGGAAATCGCCCTCCTCCGGCTTCTGGGGCGCGAGCTGCGTCCCTTTGAGCTCCTGCAGCACCTTGGCCTGGCTCAGCTGCGTGGTCACCTCCGCCGCCACATTCGAGCCGCGCAGCACCGTCGTCACGTCGCCGCGGGACGAAGGCCGCGCGGAGACGGCCAAATACACGAAGCTGTCCGTCTGGGCGAACGGGTCGATGTCGCCGCAGTCCAGCCCCGACGTTCGAAACGGCTTCTTCGTCGGATCTATGTGGTATTTGATGGACTGGTTTATTGGCGATCGACACAGCGGCGATTCGCCACCCATCACCGTCACTTTTTTCCTCGGGGGTAACTCCTGATCCATCAACGCCGTGTGATCAATCGGATGGGTAATGGTCGGTATGTTGGCGCTCATTTTACCCGTTTCGTCTGGTCGCCCGTCGCCGTCGTCCTGTACAGACGTATCGAGTAGCGACGGGTAGCACCACTGCAGCTCGCCGCTCTCCTCCCGCCCCCATTCTTTCAAACCGTCCTCGCCGTCTTTGTCCAACGACGTGCTGCTGCTGCCCAGGTCGGAGCCGCTGATTGGCTGGTCGCTGTCCGAGCCCGCCTCCTCCTGGCTCTGATTGGACAGGGACAGGAAGATGCCGCTGGAGTCCGACTCTAATGTTAGGTTCGAGTCTGGAGAGCTGTCCTCTTTCGCGGGGCTGCGGGACCAAAAAGAAAAGGAACAAAAAAATGAAAACAGTCAATGACGAGCTACGACGCTAAAAGAGAGCTAGCGCAGCGCTTGTTTTTTTTTTTAATCCCCGAGGCTACTGTTGCCATGGACACCGGTAAATCTGTCTCAACCTACTTTTTTTTGTAGATCAAGGACAGAGATGCTTTTTTGCTCTGCTCCAGCCACCAAGAAGAAAGATCGTCTATATTTATCCTGATCATTTATAATAGATCTATTAAAATATAATATTTTAGAAAAGATTAAAAGGTTTTGAGGTTGTGGTTCTGACTTGGTTTAATCCTAGAATAGTCTTTATTTAGACCCGGTTTAGTCCTGGTTAAGCATTGGTGGAAAGTAACGACGTACAAAAGTAAAAGCACCGCACTTAAATACACATTTACCCCAAGTTCTGTACTTTCTGTACTGCATATTTGACCTGGACTAAAAATGAAAAAGTGATTATATTCATAGTTAGAGACTTATTTTTAGACTTTGTAGAAATGAAGCCTGCGTAAATTCAGCCTGGAAGACCTAACTCCATCCTTCTACGTCAAGGCCACCACGGAAGGACCCCTCTCCCCAGCGCCATCATCGCACTCAAGCGGGCGCCCGCCTGTCCGTCTGTGAGAGTCAGATCCCTCCTTCACCATGGACTCTCCCAGGTTTCTGCGCTTATCCCAAAGAGGTTATGCAGTTTTTCCTGGCTAAAGAAGTAGGGTGAAAGGTCAGGGGGCGTCTGTACCATGGCCCTCGCACCTGCTCCTCATCCCCAATCAACGCTCCCAGTGACTCCTCCCTGCTCCCAATCAGCACCAGGCGGTTGCATTTAAGCCCTCAGGCAGATGGCTCGGCCGCTCAAACCGTACTGCGACCCACCACCTCCCCAGATCCTCCTCTACATTCCCCTCATCCTCTACCTCCTCTTCACATCTAACACAACCAGTCTCCATGCTCCGGGGGGAGACATCTAATACAAATAGATCATGGAGTGCCCATGATTGCAACGTCTTCCGCCGGGGTCTGAGCGCCAAATAACTCGCAAATAAAGCTTGCTAAACAGTCCATTCTCATGTCGGTGTAATCCCTCATTCGTCCAGGCGTGTTCCATAGTAGAAAAAGCTTCAGTTGTAGTCATCTGGACTCAGTTTGAAAAAGTTTAAGACAAAAACTGGTTCACCCTAAGGACAAGTTGCCGACTCAAAAACAGAGCAATGTAGTTTATTCGATCCAATGCAGTGAAGAAAGCTGTAAAGAACGGTACATAGGTGAGACAAAACAGCCTCTACACAAGAGGCTCTATCAGCACAGAAGAAATACAAGTTCAGGACCTCAGAGTGCCGTGCATCTCCATCTTGAAGCCTCTAATCACTCGTTTGAAGACGGTGAGGTGAAGGTTTTAAGCAGGGAGAAAAGATGGTTTGAAAGAGGAGTTAAGGAAGCTATTTTTGTTAAAAAAGAAAGACCTTCTTTAAACAGAAATGGAGGGCTAAGGTTTAATCTTCCTGTTATTTATAATGGGTTACTGAACCCCTGGAAAGGTAGAGGACCAGGACCAGGACATTTAGATGCTAATCAGGTACTCAGGGTGGTTGAGCCAGGGTCTCACAAAGACAAAGAGGTTTCTAATAGCCCATTAAGATTCTGAATAGGCTAGCTCGGTAGATACAAGGGGGGAGTTTCTGTTGAAACAAACAACTCTTTCTACTTCAGGAAGGCTCCTCCCAATGGGTGGGTCTTACCACAGAACAGTATTAATATCGGAGTTCTCGATCTAAATTCTTTTATTGACAATGACTCTTGGATGAGAGTCGAAACGTCTATTTTTTCAAACTGAGTCCAGATGACTACAACTGAAGCTTTTTCTACTAAAGTCCATTCTCGTGGTCTCTTTGTCTCTCCAGGGTGAAATAGAATTACAAAACCAAAATGACTAGAGAAGTCCAGAAACAGTATCAGTTGTTGAACAAAAAACATTCATTAAGACAACTACATTTGAGGCATTAATAGTTCTGGGCGAAATAACTTTTTTCATTTTCAAATGGGGGGTACCGCAGTACTTTATGTCATACTTTACTTGAGAATTTTGAGTGCTTGTTTATCTTATTCTGGGGGAAAAAATTATAACTTCTCCCACTTTCTTTAGCATAAAAACAGTGCCAAAAAGTGCTAATGCTAGTGAGTGAGCTTCAGAGTTAGCTTCAGTGTTAGCCACAGATATAATTTCGGAGTTAGCTTCAGAGTTAGCTTCAGACTAAGCTACATATATAATTTCAGAGTTGGCTTCAGACTTGGTTTCAGGCTTAGCTTCAGACTTAGCTTCAGACTTAGCTTCAGACTTAGCTTCAGACTTAGCATCAGACTTAGCTTCAGACTTAGCTTCAGACTTAGCTTCAGACTTAGCTTCAGTCTTAGCTTCAGTCTTAGCTTCAGTCTTAGCTTCAGTCTTAGCTTCAGACTTAGCTTCAGTCTTAGCTACAGACATAATTTCCAAGTTAGCTTCAGATTCAGAGTTAGCGACAGACTTAGCTTCAGTCTTAGCTTCAGACTTAGCTTCAGTCTTAGCTACAGACATAATTTCCGAGTTAGCTTCAGATTCAGAGTTAGCGACAGACTTAGCTTCAGAGTTAGCTTCAGAGTTAGCTTTTTGGGCCCCATTCACGACGGTCAGAAATGGATGAGAATAGGTTCATTTTGAAGAGAAAACGTAAGAAAAAACAGAGACGCACATGAATCCAGTCTTATGTTGTAGAAATATGTTTTACTGCTAAATTAGTACTTGAGCGTATGTGTGATTTTACCCAGAACCACTGGGGAGCGGCTTTTAAAATGTCATTGTGAAGCTTGTGTAATGACAATAAAGGCGATTCTGACGGCGATGGAGTGAAATATGTTTGTATATAATCTACACCCACAGCCCCGTGATTGGACCCCCAAAGCCTGAACAAAGGCAAACTAATTATATCCTTTATTGCTCTTTTGGATTACATTATGGCATGGAATCCATGCTATAAATGTAATTAAAAAAATAAAAATAATAACTTTACAACAAGCATGTCTCAGTAACTTAAAAAAATATTTCTCAAACTGTCCCTGAACACGACCTAACAACAGTTTAAACAAAAGAATAAGAACTAGACTAAGTATATATACCCAATTTAATAATGACATGCATAAAAAAGCGTTAGAATCCTCGAGTTTCATTCATAAATGCACGTAGAATATCTTTAATGTTTTGCTTCAAGTTAAAAGTCAACAATAGTTTTACAACGCTGCACAAAACTGTGAGGTATTTTTAATTTTGAATAGAATAATATTTAATGTAGCAGTAACTGAATGAGAAAGCCGAATAACCTTGGGCAACGCGAGCAAATTAAAAGTAAATCAGATTTTCCAGCGATCAGTAACGCTCTCTCGAAGCAGCGATGCCTTACTCCCCTGATACAGCCACAATATATACTGTATATCACATATGTCGGTGTAATCCCTCATTCGTCCAGGCGTGTTCCATAGTAGAAAAAGCTTCAGTTGTAGTCATCTGGACTCAGTTTGAAAAAATAGACGTTTCGACTCTCATCCAAGAGTCATTGTCAATAAAAGAATTTAGATCGAGAACTCTGATATTAATACTGTTCTGAGGTAAGACCCGCCCATTGGGCGGAGCCTTCCTGAAGTAGCAAGAGTTGTTTGTTTCAACAGAAACTTCCCCCTTGTATCTACCGAGCTAGCCTATTCAGAATTTTAATGGGCTATTAGAATCCTCTTTGTCTTTGTGAGACCCTGGCTCAACCACCCTTAGTACCTGATTAGCATCTAAGTGTCCTGGTCCTGGTCCTCTACCTTTCCAGGGGTTCAGTAACCCATTATAAATAACAGGAAGATTAAACCTTAGCCCTCCCTTTCTGTTTAAAGAAGGTCTTTCTTTTTTAACAAAAATAGCTTCCTTAACTCCTCTTTCAAACCATCTTTTCTCCTGCTTAAAACCTTCACCTCACCGTCTTCAAACGAGTGATTAGAGGCTTCAAGATGGAGATGCACGGCACTCTGAGGTCCTGAACTTGTATTTCTTCTGTGCTGATAGAGCCTCTTGTGTAGAGGCTGTTTCGTCTCACCTATGTACCGTTCTTTACAGCTTTCTTCACTGCATTGGATCGAATAAACTACATTGCTCTGTTTTTGAGTCGGCAACTTGTCCTTAGGGTGAACCAGTTTTTGTCTTAAAGTGTTTCCTGGTTTAAAATAAACAGGGACTTCGTGTTGTCTAAAAATTCTCTGCAGTTTTTCCGACAGGCCAGACACATAAGGGATAGAAACACCCTTCCTTCTCTGTTCAGTTTCCCTTTTGTCCTGCTTCTTGGTTCTCTTCACTCTGTTGAGAGCCCAAGCGGGGTAACCACAGGCTGAGAGGGCATTACGGACATGTTTTTCCTCTTTCTTCTTGCCCTCTGAGCTGGTGGGCACACCTTGAGCTCTGTGTTGTAAGGTTCTGATCACACCCAGCTTGTGCTGTAGTGGGTGGTTGGAACCAAAGAGCAGATACTGGTCTGTGTGTGTAGGTTTCCTAAATACTTCTATTTGGAGTTTCCCGTCCTCTCCTCTGATCGTGGAACAATCAAGAAAGGCCAAGCGATTCTCCTTAGCGTCTTCTCTTGTAAACCTGATATGTGGGTCCACAGCATTGATGTGATCAAGAATCAATCAAGAAACAAGAGCTGGAAACCTTCTCTGATCACAGAGAGAAAGAGCGGGATGGAGAGACAAAGAAAGAGGGAAAGCGAGACAGGGAAAGAGAAATAGAGAGAGGGAAAGAGAGAGAGGGAAAGAGTGAGAAAGCTAAATAGAAAGAGAAAGAAAGAGAGAGAGAAAGAAAGAGAGGGAGAGACAGAGAGGGAGGGAGAGACAGAGAAAGAGAAATAGAGGGAGGGAAAGAGAAAGACAGAGAAAGAGAGACAGAGAAAAGGAGAAGGAAAGAGGGAAAGAGAGAGAAAGAGACAGAGAAAGAGAGAGAGAGAAGAAGAGAGAGAGAGAGGGAAAGAGTGAAAGAGTGAGAAAGAGAAATAGAGAGAGGAAGAGAGAGATAGAGAGAGAGAGAGAGAGAGAGAAAGAAAGAAAGAGAGAGAAAGAAAGAGCGGGATGGAGAGACAGCGAAAGAGAAATAGAGAAAAAGAGAAATAGAGAGGGAAAGAGAGAGAAGGAAAGAGGGAAAGAGTGAGAAAGAGAAATAGAGAAAGAGAGAGAAAGAAAGAGAGAGGGAGAGAGAGACAGAGAAAGAGGGAAAGAGAGCAGAAAAAAAATATCTAAACATCTTTTTTTAAACGTCCAAAACTCAGAAAGTCTCGAAAACTACGACACAAAGACACACACACTGCTCCACGTCTGTTATTTCAACTGTTTTTCCCCCAAATGTCACGTCCAACATTCACAACACGATCGACACGGCCGTAACGAGCGCGTATCACGAAACACAAAATACCCGTTGTTTTAGCGGGACGTCGGTTTACGGTTGTTTACCTGGCCCCGCCCGGAGGTCTGTCCGGATCCGGAGAAGTGAGCTCCAGGTTGACCTGCGACCTGCTCCCGACGCCACCTGACGAGACAAAACACATACGTATTTAAAACTGAGCAATTACACCGCAAACAAGGAAGTAAAGACACAATTTAGGTTATAACACTCGATTAAAATAATTGTGTTTTTTTTGCGTTCAGGTTCATGTCGTTCAGTGACATTTGTGTGATTGTTCAACGTCTGTAAATGTAAACAAACAGTGATATAAACCTGATTTAAAAACAAACAAACTGTTAAATACCAGTTTATTTTGAATCCTGGAGCCTATTTTTGCCTTTTTGTTTCGTTTCTGTTTGGGTTCTAGTTTGTGTGTTCTTTTTGTGTTCTTTTTGTGTTCTTTTTGTGTTCTTTTCCCTGCTTTTATTTCCTTTTTTGTTTTGTAATTTTCTAGTATTTTTTTCAAATTTTTCTAATTCCAGTTTTTTTTCAACCTTTCTAGTTCTAGTTTTCAAGTAATACATGTTTTGGTGTATTTGCCTTTGCGTCCGCGCTTTTATCATTTCTTCAAACTGTTCACTCCGAAAACAAAAATACAATAATAATCACGAAAAAGGATTCACGCACCAGAAATACCTTGACAAATGTCCAAAAAACTAGTGCCTCAAACTCTTGTAGGTATTCAGTTTTGTAGTATTAGTACACAGGTGTCGTTTGGCCTAATTCATGTTGTTAATAAGTTCACGATTACTGCTCAACATTAAAAACTGAACTGGAGAAAGGAATATATTATTTTTTAAACACACAACAAAACTTACATAAAACTAACTAACCTATATAAAGAAATAGAGAAAAAAGAAAAAAAAGCATATATATCCACATAAAATAATAATAATAAAAGATAAAAATAATAAAATAAAATCAAAAGTAATAAAAGATAAAAAATAATGAAATAAATAATATAATAAATAAATAAAATAAATAAAATAAATAAAATAAATAAAATAAATAAAATAAATAAAATAAATAAAATAAATAAAATAAATAAAATAAATAAATATTACTTTTTTTTTTTTTTTTAAAGACAGGGCTGGGTAGGACCATTGGGAACTCAGAATATGTAAAGAATAAGGGTTAGCAGATAGTGAGGTTGCATCTAATGGAAAAAGGCGTTAACGCATCTTATGGCAGGAAGTCCATTGTCCAACGTATGCTCCATAGATATCCATCCATTATGTTCTTGGAGTTTTGAGGCCTAAATACTGAAGTGCTTTTGACCCGGTTCATGTTGATATTGCTGTAATTCTGTAAGCACATGAAACAAAAACTGGCACAAAGTTTGACCTCTTCTTCTGTCAGCGCACATACACAAACCTCAAGCTATTTTTTTCCACAACAGCTTCAAAACAGCTTCCATTATTCAACCACAAAGACGTGATTGTCGTCAAGTCAATCCTCAAAACACGCAAAGTCCAACACGTGAGGATTATAAACAGGGCTGCCAATTTGTTTTCCAACGAGGGCTGTCACGATGTCACAATGATGTTTTACAATTATGATGTTTTACAATGATGATGTTTTACAATTATTGTGAGAGAATAAAAATACGATTTTGTAATTTTTTTTTAACAATTTTGTAACAATTTTTTTATTTTTTTTTTACGATTTTTAAAAGATTTTTTAACGATTATTCACAATCATCACAGACTGTGACCGAACAACGGTGAAATCTTTTGTTTTCTTTCGTTCTCATTTCCTGACACGTCGCCGTTCCTCAAGTGTGTGACCGGCTTTACCAAATTAAACTAAATAAGGTTAAATTTGACAAAAACAGCCAGATAAAAACAGCTATT
The DNA here is from genome assembly GCF_026437365.1 of Eucyclogobius newberryi. Classification (NCBI taxonomy): domain Eukaryota; kingdom Metazoa; phylum Chordata; class Actinopteri; order Gobiiformes; family Gobiidae; genus Eucyclogobius; species Eucyclogobius newberryi. The sequence continues at coordinate 5,271,693 of NW_027315846.1, forward strand.
TTACATCTAGCTTTATTATATGGACGCTGGATTGAACTAAAAAGGCTTCATTTTGCAGCTAAAACTGTCACGATTATGATTTTTCAGTTCTCACGATTATATTACGACACGAATAATCACGACAATCAATTAACCTGATTATTGTGAGGTCCCTGTTTCCGACTGGAATAAAGAAGCTCGATGTAATGCGGTTTGGGTGCTGTACCGATAATTAAACCTATTACCATTTAATAACAGGGTTTATTGTAAAGAACGTTGGTGTAACTCACGGTGCTAGGGTTACATTAATTGACTTGACTTTGAAATGACCTTTTGCACTTTTTGTTTGTCTTGGGAAACGTCTTCATTAACGTCACAGCGGCGCAATTCATCTTTTAACGTGAAGAAAACGCACTTTATTAAACACGTTGTCAATCTCTCACATACTGAAGAGACCATGTTGCACTCCAGCCCGATTTACGACATTGTTACGTCCTTCTGTAGATGTTCAAAGCACTTTTATTACAGCAAACGCCATGGCGACGCCGCGCGGAGGGAGGACGGGAAATTGAGCCACTTTAGAAGGCGAGGCACGGACGCAAAGTGAATCACGGGGATAAAACTATCGTCGGCTTGGTTTGGTTTTCAATTTGCGAAATGCAGTCACGTCCGGATTTTTCCACGGCCCGGAGCCTTTTCTCGGGCGTTATTATTCCGGAAGCGTTACTGCAACCCTGAACAAATGGATTAAACAGTACATAACATGCTAATGGACGTAGTACGAAGCTCGATCGACTGTAACTTAAACCAAATATTTAACGCCGCTTGCTTTGGGGTCTTTTTTTCCACAAACGGCTGAAAAAACTGAGCCCCGTTTCAAACTGAGGCTGTTCCTGAACCGTCTGGAGCACAAACGATTGTCTGGCGCCTTTGTGAAGCTGAGACGCTGTAGTTTTGGACTCTGATCTCTGTTTTACTCTGATTATAAGTGGAAACAAGCTCTGCACAGAGGAAATTGAGAGTTTAAATCCCGCCTTGACCCTTCTTTTTTAATTATATGAATGAGTAAAGCTGGTTTCTGGAGGGAACGGCTAATTGAGTTTAGTTTCAGCATTTGTTGGGTTTTGACATTTCTCTCTTAAAAGCTTAAGGTAAAATCACTAAAAATAAGTTTAAGAGACTTGTACAAAAGCAAAAATGTCCAGGCGGAATCCATATAAAAGTCCTATTCATTATAAAGATTATTTTTGGGGTATTTTCTTATTTGTGGAGTACAAACTGACCCTGATGCTTCCCAGAATGGTTGATTTTACTGGAATTAAGTGGGTTGCAGTGTTGTCTTTAAGTACATACCAGCAGCTTGAGCGTTCCCTTTTATAAGATCGTGGTCAAAATGGAATAAATGAAGACGAAAAGTCCAAGCATGAGGGTTTTTTATAAGATTCCGCACTCAAAATGGTGACAAACAGTGGGTTTCGTCTTTGATTGCGCTCGAGTGCTTCGGAGAACACAAAGTCGCTGATACTGAATGTGGAGAAAAGACAGAGGAAAAGTCATTATGATGTCTAAGGCGCTGAAGCGAAACTAAAATGACGAGTTTGCAGCCTCACTTACTCGAACTGCACTCGCACGTTAAGAGACTCCCATTGGTCGGAGCCGCTCCCAATGCCCACGGAACATAAAACATAAAGCGTGTAAGGACAATAAAACCAGCTGTAATAAAAAGGCAAGACTCTGTGGCGACAGTTTGGCACCTACATAAAAAAACCACACAATATATTTAACACGGTTTGCTTTACAACTCGCCACAGAAAGGTAAATCCGCGGCTGTATCTAAAGCACGTCCATTTCTAATTGCGAAGATCTGATTTGTTTGAATGAATTAGCTGATAATGCGAACATTATTTGATTTGTTGTGAAATATTTCTTCTCTCGTTTGTTCGGTCGAATTCACGGATGCAAAAAGGGGTTTAATGAAGGAGTTATAATTCCGCTCTCTTCCTCCTGTGTGAATACAAAAATTATGCTTTGAATCACTTACGTTGACAAAATAACAAAACCTGGACCACTATCCGAGTATTTCTGGACCTGCCCAACTCGTGGAACTACAGCATTTTCCGGACTATAAGTGCACCGGAGTATAAGTTGCACCAGCCAAAAAATGCATAATAGAGAAGAAAAAAACATATATAAGTCGCACTGGAGTATAAGTGTAAGTATATAAGTATAAATTTAAGTATAAGTCGAACCCCGGCCAAAACTATGAAAAAAAGGTGCAACTTATAGTTCGGAAAATACGGTACTTGGAAAACCGTTTCAGAGCCGTGAGTTTTTCCGAGTTAGAGCAAAGTTTGAATAAAGTTACAGCTCCAACAGTTAAAGTATTGACAGTTCTTGAGTTATTTCCCTTTGGTTCCTCTCTACTGTCGACCACGTTAGATCTTAGAACTGCGCACTCGGGCCTCAAAACGACATATGCAAAAAATGACTTTCAGACTTGACTTGAAAATGGACAAATTTGATCAACTGTGGGGCGAAATGGGGCGTGTATGTTAAGACTTGCTGTGCCGTACTTTTATTTATGTATTATCATAATGACCCAGTATTATTTGGCATTATTTTGTATATATTATTATTATTTTTCTTTGCTTTCTGATCATGTTTCTTGTGTTTCTTTTTCTATTTTGTGTATTATCAAATCAAAAATAAATAAATAAAAATAAATTAAATAAATTAAATAAATTAAATAAATTAAATAAATTAAATAAATTAAATAAATTAAATAAATTAAATAAATTAAATAAATTACATTAATAATAAAAAAAACAAAAAATACAATTAAACTTGCTCCTCCACTGAGACTTTGACGTTATGAATGTTCTATTATGTTAAAGTTGCTAAAGTCTACACGGAGCTAGTGCAGAAATTCACTCTCAAACTGCTTTATTAAAACTGCTCATGTAACAACAACGTCCGGGTTACTAAACATACTTAATTGTATCCACAGTTCGGCTGATTTGAGCCCTTTCCTGCACATAAACTTGTCATGGACTGCTCATTGCTTTTCAGACTTACTCATTAGACCCCTAATTGCCACTTGAAGCCGACATCATCACTGCTAATTTGAATGCACTAATAATTATCATGACTTATACTCACACAAGACATAATACACAAATCACTCGTTGACTGTTTTTCTCTTTCTTCTCGGCCGAATGGACTGGATACTTCAGCGTTATTGGCTTCTAAGTGGCAGATTGTCTTATGTCCCGACTGGGCCAGCGCCTGAAGTCACCAGGTGGCGGTGCAGTTGCTATGCTAATTCAAACATGATTGTGAACCCGCTGCGCAGAAGGTCTACAATCTGTGGATGGGTTATATCAGGGGAAAGGAAAGAAAGCGGCTCTTAACATGGGCGTGTCAAGCCGAGACGTCAGTAACTCAGAATTGGGGGAAATTGTTCCTCCGTAGATGGAAAATTGTTTGGAGACGAGCCAAAATATGTGGAAGTCAAGCAGTTGTTTTGTACAAAAAACTGTCGATTGGGGAAACTGAACAGAGAAGGAAGGGTGTTTCTATCCCTTATGTGTCTGGCCTGTCGGAAAAACTGCAGAGAATTTTTAGACAACACGAAGTCCCTGTTTATTTTAAACCAGGAAACACTTTAAGACAAAAACTGGTTCACCCTAAGGACAAGTTGCCGACAAAAACAGAGCAATGTAGTTTATTCGATCCAATGCAGTGAAGAAAGCTGTAAAGAACGGTAGATAGGTGAGACAAAACAGCCTCTACACAAGAGGCTTTATCAGCACAGAAGAAATACAAGTTCAGGACCTCAGAGTGCCGTGCATCTCCATCTTGAAGCCTCTAATCACTCGTTTGAAGACGGTGAGGTGAAGGTTTTAAGCAGGAGAAAAGATGGTTTGAAAGAGGAGTTAAGGAAGCTATTTTTGTTAAAAAAGAAAGACCTTCTTTAAACAGAAAGGGAGGGCTAAGGTTTAATCTTCCTGTTATTTATAATGGGATACTGAACCCCTGGAAAGGTAGAGGACCAGGACCAGGACATTTAGATGCTAATCAGGTACTCAGGGTGGTTGAGCCAGGGTCTCACAAAGACAAAGAGGATTCTAATAGCCCATTAAAATTCTGAATAGGCTAGCTCGGTAGATACAAGGGGGGAGTTTCTGTTGAAACAAACAACTCTTTCTACTTCAGGAAGGCTCCTCCCAATGGGTGGGTCTTACCACAGAACAGTATTAATATCGGAGTTCTCGATCTAAATTCTTTTATTGACAATGACTCTTGGATGAGAGTCGAAACGTCTATTTTTTCAAACTGAGTCCAGATGACTACAACTGAAGCTTTTTCTACTATGTCGATTGTGGAGTTTTGTGACCACCTTTTGGGCCTGTGATGTTAAATTGACACGGAATGACTATAAAGGTTTAGCAGATGACAAAAAAACGTTACAATTTTGTCAGTATCGTGTCAGTGGTGAGTAAAGAAATGTTAAACACAACTACGGTCAAATACAGAGTCGGTACAATTGTAAAGCTCTACAACTCAATGCTAAATATTCAGTTTGTACCTGAGATCTAAAAGGAGAAAATGAGCTAAACGGCAGCAGAAAACCCAATAAACAACAGGTCCGTGTGCACATTTACCACTGATACGGACTTTGTGATCATACACAGTTAAACAGATTACATTTCTTTACATAAATGTGTTTAAAAGTTTGTTTATGAGGGTGAGTTGAAGAGTCCTTTATCTCCCCTTTACCGTCAGCCAACAAGATAATGCTGTGCACAGTCAAAGCAACAACGGAGAAACTAATAGTACACAATAAAACTACTAATAATAAATGACTTGAATTTTTTACTGCTGGAAGATGGAACTACGTAGACTATTTGACTTGTTTCAATACATTCATGCTTCATCACTCACTTGGCAATGGGACAGGAAAACTGCAGTTGGCCAATTGATTTTCCTATTTCAAGCTAAATAAGCTCAGTAAAAAGTGTCATAAAACAAGTTAATAATGATAAAACTTCTTTGACCTGGTCGAAAATATTCAACTAAAGATTTATTCCTGGCCTATTCAACTTAAGCCCATTTTACAAATATTAAAATATATATATTTTTCCACGTTTACTGGGTTCGTCTTTGTTTGGCCCCGGTTTTGATCTGGTTTTATTCTGGGAAAGTCCTGGTTCAGACCCAGTTGGTACTAGTCTAGTCCCTAATTTTGGTTTAGTACTGGACAAATGTCATGCCCCCCTTGCATTTCTAGATCTCAATGTCCAGATATTACTGTCCGCTGCCCGTTGTTGTTATGAAGCTAATCTGTCGAGGCCTTGTCCCCATTTACTGGTGTTAACTGGTTTCTTTACTGTCGACGTGGCATTCATACCTCCTGGTTTGGTATAGAATGTGTGTTTCCTATTGTGACTCAACCGAGAGACAGACTTGTTGCCTTTTGTATCTTATTTTTCACTCAAACTGAATATAGCAGTTGTTATGTTAAATTTAGCATTCAGAATATTTTGAGAAACATAAAATTGTGTTAAAAGTGGTGGCTAATGACGCTGAGCAGCAAATATTTGTTCTGCATTCCAGTCATTTGAACCCACAAGACAGCATTCACTTACCCATCATGGCTGAAGACTTGTCCCGTTGCGGTCCAGGGTGCGTCTGGTACATGTCCGGCCTCTCTCTCGACTCGTGCAGCGGCGGCGGATACAGCTCCTCGCTCTCTCTGTGCGGCTGCGACAGGTCCAAATGCTCCAAATCCGAATCCAGCTCCCTCGCCCGCCTCTCCAGCTCCGTCAAACTCAGCTCGGAAGCCGCGGACGAGGGCGGATGGGACCCTCCGAAGCCGACGGGCGGCCGAAGCAGCGGCCACCGTTGTAAGGACCCGGAGAGCGAGTCGGCGTCCCCTTCTCCGTCTGCCTCCGCTTCTCTTCTTTTCTCCCAGCTTTCTTCGTCCCATAAAGTGTCGACGATGCCCAAAACGTCATCCCAGCTGTCTCCTTCATCTCGATATCGGACGGCATCGACGTCGGGTTCTTCGATGCTAAACTTTGCCACAACCTTGTCCAATTCTGTCCCTTGCTGCTCTCCTAAATCTTCATCAATTGTCACGTCTTCATCCTCTACTTGCTCCATCTGGACTAGAATCTCGACAATACTTTCACGTTGGATTTCTGTGCTCATTTCAGGCGCGTCTTGTTTTACGTCGTTGATAAATTCATCGCGGATGGTAAAGTTTTCCTTCTCAAAAATGGCTACGTCATCTCGTTTTGGTCTGTCTGTATCCCTGTCCTCTTTTGGTGACTCTATGGGCTTTTTTGGTTCTTCTTCTACACTCTTTTCACCGATCTTCGACCTTTGCGATTCCTCTTGCTCCCTCAACACCCTCCAACTTTCCAAACTCTGCTCTTTCAGCGACGCTCTCCCCACTGGACTTATTACTTGTCCCAATTCAGAATGAGACGGCTCTTTCAGCGAACACCTCCCGACGATACTGGTCGAATTTGTGATATTTGAAAGGGGATTTTCCGAGTGATGGAGGTGATGCTGTCCGTGGGGTCGCCGTTTCTCCAAAGCGGACAGGACGGCGGGCAGAGGCGGCAGAATGGGCAGGTTGTGAAGCGCCCCGCCTTGACGAACCGTTCTTTTCCGGACCATCACTCGGCGAGGCCAGGTCGACTCGATGCCTTCGACGGGACTGGGAGACTCCAAACAGCGTAGACCTCTGCTTAAAACCCCCGGACGAGAACCAGTCGCGGTCCCTGGTCTAGATCTGGAACTAGATTTTGACTTCGACGACTTGTGTTTATGCGATTTTGATCCTTTATGAACATGTTTGGACTCAATTTTATCTATGTCAAACGGTTTCTTGTCAGGCTTATCCTCGACCGATATATCAGGGGTCTTTGCTGGAATTTCATTACTTATTAAAGCGTTCTCGCAATCCTCTTTTTCAACGTCTTTGACCACTCCATTTGGATCATTACCTTTTAATTCAAGCTCATTTGGTTGCACCTCTTGCACTGGCTCAGCTGTGGGAACAACGGGTTCTTCTGTTGTAGCGTTAGCCTCTGATGTCGCGTCTATCAATGCATCGCTCTCTATTTTAGCTTTATTCATGCTTTCAACCTCCACCATCTTATCCTCAACTTGTTGTATGATATCCACTGGTTTTTCATATTCTACAACCGGGCTGGTTGTAGAATATGGAGGAGGAGTAGTAGCCTCAATAGTGTACATTTCTTTCTCAGTTTCTGGTTGGTTTGGTTGTATAAACTCTGCGAAGGATTCGGCTTTAGACACCTTGGCGGACATGTCCATACTCCTTCCCCGATGCGGTTCTCTGTGATTGACGACACAAGAAGACGCCCGTTCAACTTGCATTCCAGACTGCACCCTTCCCTCCAAATCCCTCGCGATTGGCCTCGTCTTGACCTGGGAGCCCATTTTCACTTCATTTTTAAAACTGGAACGTGATCCGTTGTGATGCTTGCTCCAACTTTCCGCCCTATGTCTCTCTTGCATCGCCATCATGTCGGCGTCGGACACGTGGGAAACCTCGCTCACTAACCGCGGCAGACAGCTCGGTTTGCCGTCCACGAGGACCATGCCGCCGAGACAGTCCGGTCCGACTTTGGACCCCGCTCTGTTCCTGCCCACTGCCCCCGTGCCCATTCGAGGCGCCCCGCTTGGAGACGGCGACGGCGAGGGTTGTGGGAGGAGCAGGGGTGTCGTGTCTAACATAGGATCTGGTTCGAGGAACACCGAATCCCTGTCAGATCTTAATGGAACTGGTCGGCCGTAGCCAAACGTCCCGAACGAATTTTCTCTGCGTTCCCTTTCTCTCGCTCTCTCCCTCTCCAGCCTTCCCCTTTCTCTTTCTCTCTCCCACTCTCGCTGCGCCCATCCTCTTTCCAACTCCCTCTCCCTTTCTCTTTCCCAATCTCTTTCATTGCGCCCCCAACCTCCACCTCCACCACCTCCACCCCCTCCTCCGCCTCCTCTGTCACGCAAGTCTTGTTCCAAATCATGCGCAGACAATTGCACCAGTTGCGCTGTGTAGGGAGAGCGACGTAACTCGTGAGGCGGCGACATCCTCAGGCTCTGGGTTTGGGAGTAATGCCTCGACGGCTGCATGACGTGAGGGGGAGGCGAGCATCTCAAACTTTGGGACTGGCTCGGTCGCGGTTTGGCCGGGGAGAAAAACACAGGCGTGTGGTATCCTGATGACAGAGGGGAGCCGGAAAAGGGCGAGATGAGAGGCGAGGCTAGCGATGAGTTCTGTCCTGCCGAGGGAGGGTAGTGTCCCGGGTTCAAATACGCCGATCCTCCTCTGTCCATCATGTCTGCCGTCGTCATCTCCATGCACTCCATCTGCTTCGGGGGTGTTACAACTTTCCACGAATGCTGTCTGCCGTCCCTGCTCTTGGTGCTGTCTCCATGGTGATGGTGGTGGTGGTGATGATGGTGCTTTTTGGAGGAAGAAGAAGAAATCCCCGGCGCTGAGAAGGATGACACGGCCGGCGAAACCGATCTATAATCTCCGGATGGCGGACACATGCCGTCAATATCGTGGCCTTCCAGTTTAAGGGAATCGAAGATGGCCCGTTCGTCCAAGCGCCGCACAAATGAAGGATTGGGGGTCAGCGAGCGGGGTTGTTGGTCGAACATGTCGCCCGGCGCTCGGCTCATCCTCAGCGAGCCGCTCGTGGAGTAGAAGCTGCTGTCGCTTCCAGCGTCGCACCGTATCGAGCCGCCGTGGTGATGGTGGTGGCTGTCGATTTGCTGGTTTATGCACATGGTGTCGTAGATCGACCTCTGCGGCACGTAGCCGTCGCCGTACCCTCCGTCCAGGCCCACGCCCCGGCCTCCCACGCCCACGTCAGCGCCAAATCCGTGCTTCTCCATGCAGCAGGAGCTCTTCCTGAAGCACCCGGGGCGACTCAGCGGCTTGCCCATGACTGGTTGGCTGGCTGACGGTGGGAGGGACTTGTGGGAGGCGCGAGACAAGTTGGAGGTGTGAATGGTGAAGTCGGGACGTGTCACTGATTTCGGGAAACTTGATCCATGGCTACTGCTATCGCAAAGGCCATGGCTAAAAAATTGAAAATAATATCCCACTTAAAATTTGAAAATCACTATCCCGCAACGCCGCTGAAAAGATCCATCACATGTTTGTCGTGGAAAGACGTTTAGTCCTTTATCGTCTCCATAGCTTCACTTTAAATAGACATTTTTTCCATCCGGCTTAAAGGTGCGCTGCATTGTTAGTGCATTTTCTCACTCCCACTCGTGTTGGCGCTGCTGCATTTATGTTTATTCTGGTTGTTTGTTGTTCTGGCTATTTGTTCAGAGCCAATTAAAGTCTTTATCCGGCGGAGCGACTGTCAGTCAGGCCCGAGCAAACGATTCAACGACGATTCAAATCTCCTCTTTTCATCCGCCGCTCATTGTTGATTTTCGGGCTGCGAGGGGAGAAAAAAGCAAACAAAAATCTTAATTTCAATACAGCTTAAAATGCCTTTGGTGGTATATCACAACAAAGAGGAATTTTAGACTAGCTCACGTCGTAAAGTGTAGGTTAAAGGCTATCTATGTAACGTTTCAGTCTTTGTCGTTACTTTGCCTGAAATGTTCCACTGTACGGCAGTTTGTGAAGAAAAAAATAACAATAAAAACTGCAAGAGGAAGTAGAGCTTGAGTTCTAACACAGAATACCTCCAAGCAACAGTTCATCAAAAATGCTAAGGCAATTTAAACGCAACAGACACATTTTTCTGACACTCATTTAACAAAATAAAGGTGTTATCAGGGATTATTATTTGTCAAATCATCATCTATTGTGTATTTTGTCATGGATTGTGGCCGATTGCGAGGTAACAGTTGTGGAATTACCTCTGCTTGTGTCATATCTGCTGCGCACACGTCCAAACAGGAAGTGCAATTACATAAACTTCAACAAAATGATCAAAATAATAATTCGGTAAAATCGTATAATCGTGTATCAGAGAGTGAAATGCGTTGTCTGAGCTGTCATATGATTTTAAACGTTAAAAAACGATCAAAATCAGTTTTTCAGGAATCCAGCCATCTTCTGCCGCTTTATCCGGGGCCGGGTCGCGGGGGCAGCAGTCTGTGCAGGGACTCCCAGACTTCCTTCTCCCTAGACACGTCCTCCAACTCCTCCGGGGGGATCTCGAGGCGTTCCCAGGCCAGCCGAGAGACATAGTTCCTCCAGCGTGTCCTGGGTCTTTCCCGGGGCCTCTTCCCGGTGGTTTTTCAGGAATGTTTTGCGCCATTAAAACTCCCGTAATTGAACGAACGCACGATAAGTAGGTTTAATACCATACTGTGGAACATTCCAGACAAAGCACTTCAATAACATCGCCATGGAGACAAGCAGGAGGCGGACCCCCCCACCAGAAAAGTGACATAGTGCATCTTTAAGGATCAGTTGAAGATTCACCATGCAATAGCTTAGCAACAATGTCATGACATGCAGTAAATGATGTTAGTTCAGTAACTATATATATGTTATTATGTTGATAAGGTACTTATTTATTTCTGATTAATGTTTAATAAATGCGAGCAACATAAGTGAGTATTTGGAGACTCAATGTCTGCCATAGCAATTAACCATTATAAACAAAATACATCTTTTCAATGGGAAAAAGTCCTTTCAATACATTCATATACATTGCATATATCAGGCCGCTGAACCCCGTGAATGGCCATTTTAGTCTTCTTTCACCAGACCAAGGGAAAATGTGCATGAAGAGCTCTTGATCAAGTGTTTGTCCTCGGAATTATGCGCAATTTTGATTTAATAATGGGACTGTACTTGAGATTAAACCTTTTCTTTCTCCAGCAAATGGCATGTTCTGTTAATAGTCCACCATGTCCAGATAACAGATCACGCATAATGAAATAAACGGTTCATGATTTAATCCCATTGCCATAACCAAAGCTGATAAACTATTCTTTAAAAGGTGCTTCACCGATTCGCGCGTGTATCGTTAAAAATGGTCAGTCCAGCATTTTTTTCTTCTTCTTCTAACCCGTTATATAATGACCCCCACTAGACGCCCCTCTGTTACGCTCCAAAAGTGCACTGCTAATTGCTCAGGGGTCTTGTTAATTTCAATACAGCCCTGAAAATGTAAAACGCTTGCAGAGAATGAAGCCGGTTTTGAACAAGGATCACGGAGCGTTGGTTTAAAATGTTGTCAAAAGTATCTACACCCAGAATGAGCGTTGTCACGATACTAAAATTTGATAGTGATAATAAAAATGATCTTTTTTTAGACAATATATAGAGAGATTTTTATGTTTCAACCTTTTTTGATGATTGCACTTGTTACCATGTTGTACCCAGATAATTCTAGAACAGTATAAGTGATATAAGTGATATAAGTGAGTATCGATACTTGCTCGAATGAGTATTTCGCTTTGATGCTAGTTTTAGTATTGCTTAGTATCTGATTTTTCGATACTTTTGACAGCACTGACCCCGAAAAAGTACTAATCAATACTAAAACAAGATAGTACAAGACATTCAGAGGTATCAGAGTACAAGAACACACTGTGTGCTACTACACAAGGTATCACAATTGGTATCGAGTATCGAGCCTTTCTCTTAGCATTGAAATCGAGTTTGCTCTTTCAGTCACGTGACGGCGCCAAAGCTGCCAGGACGTTTTGTAAGTCACGGGAGGAAATTCGCCAAACATAGAGAAAAAAAAACAGAAAAGAAAACGCACAGAAATTTACGACACTTCAATTGTTGACTGCAATTTGAACGAGACGAAGGAAAGATTGCGTTTGTTTCAAAGTTGTAACGACACAGGATCTGAAACACACGCAACAACGACATGTATTTTGAAGTTGATGAAACGCAGATGCAACAGCCTGTGCCAGAGAAAAGGATCGTCAAGTATTTATCGTTTGAGCTGAATCCGACGCCCGAACCGAAGCCTAAATCGCACAGACTTTTGTCGCTTCTTCGCCCGGTCTGGACCCCGTCGAAGTTGGACGGTCGAGAACGAAACGAGCAAAAAATACATTTCAAGTAGTTACATAATACCGAGACGGAAATCGCCCAAGAAGAGCCCGTCAAATTCATCTTCCCACTCCTCAACTAATTGCGCCGGAAAATTTGCGATTTGCATGCATTACAGCCGTCCCCGCTAATTAGCCGCGAAACGGCGCGAACGGAGCGTTTGGCGGCTCCCACCCGCTCGTCTCCCTCTTCCCTCATATCCTCTCGGCGACTGTTCTTAAGCGTCTCCTCCTCCTCCTCCCCGCCGCCGCCACCACCCGCCACCTGCTCCATCCGTCTCCCGCTCGTGTCGATCAACGCGAGAGTCGCAGCCCACGGGCGAACCACGACCGCGACGCCTCAACGCGACGGTCCCTTCCCTCCGCGAACGCCGTCGAAAGCGAAAACGGCGTCTTTGAGTATTTTTTTTTTTTTTTTTCCCTTACCGGTGTCTCTCTTCCTGTCGCTACTGTCGCTTCCCGTTGAATAGCGAGGCTGCTCCTTTCCTCGCTCTCTCCCTCCCTTCCACCCTCTCCTCTCTCTCAATCTTTCTCTCCTCCGCTCGCTCGCTCTCTCGCTCCACAGTGAATCATGCCTTCTGTCAGTGAAACGTTTTTTGTTTTTTTTCCCCGACGTGCTGCCAAACCGACCGACGAACACACCAACGCATACCCTATACCACCACCACCACCACCACCACCTCCTCCTCCTTTCTCTCTCTCTCTTGCTTTTCTCCTTCTCTCCTCCATCTTCCCATTCACTCTCAATTCAATCCATCTTTCATCGTTATCCTTTCCATCCCTCCATCAGTTTATCACATCCCCGCTCAAGCTCGGGGGCTTTACGACCTTTCGGGCAACGCAAACTTCTCCCCGTTTCTCCCATCTGCTGCCGTATAGCGTCTCCTCTCTTCTCTTCCTCCCTCCCTCCCTTCTCTCCTTTCCTACACCCTCGTCCCGTCTAGATTTAGCTTTGACCCGAGCGAGCCCCCACTTGGGAAATCATCGCGGCTAAACGCTTCGGAAACGCGAAGCGGCGGCGCGTCCGTCCGTCCGCTAAACCCAGCGCCGCGCATCTTTTCTACTGTATCGCTGGAGCGTCGTCGTATCTTTTTCACCCACTCAGTTTTGCTGCGCTCCACTCTCCGTGCCTCTCGTGGCCCTCTCAGCTTGCCCTCTCCCTCCCACTCCTCACCTCGGCGTTAATGCAACACGCAACGATGTGGAGGCGATGGGAGAAAAAAAAGCGAGAGCGATGGAGAGCGAGCGCGATCGGCCCATAGAAACCGACAGCGCGACGACGCACGCGCTCACATAACTGTATACGGGGCTATTTAAACGGAAGCGAAATCATTAGCTTTGGACGCTAGCAGCTGCGCGCACTTTTATGAATAGCGAGGAGGCTACTGGCGTTGTATTTTTAGTCCAAATGGGGCTGATTCATAGGGCTTTTGTTTGGTCACAATAATGGAGCCCCCGCAGAAGAGAGCGCACTCCGGTGTGATCATGGCAATAAACAACAACAAAAAAGAAACAGGAGAGCGGCGAGGTGACATAACCAGCGGTAGCACTAACCATGTTCGGGTGAATAAGTGCACGTCACCCACGGAAACGCATACAGTAGCTCAGGCGGGAAAAGGAGCCGTGTTGAAGGTTAAAGCGGCGCCGACGGGCTTTGGATCGGCGTCGTTTTGTTTTTTGCAGCGGCTCGGTGGACAAAGCGTGTACAGAGGCGGCACAAAGTCTGTTGTGAGAGTGATGTAAGAGTGTCGATATCGCAGTATCGGCGATAAACGATACAGCGACAAACTAAATATAACGCAATAACGCTCTGGAAAACATTTTGGAAACATTTTGAAAAAGCCTGATTTAATTCATTATTTACCTTATTCTGTCTAAATTAATCATCATTTAGTTTAGGTTTTGTCTCTGTTAAGTTTTTATTTTGACAGAATGTGACTAATACATTGTTTAAGGCATGAAGATATTTGTTTTAAAGGACAAATACTATATATTATTTGTGTCGTTATTGGTCTTTAAACATGATCTTGATTACTTTTCCTTTGGCATTCAATGTTCAAAAAACAATATAACTTTGCCGCAGTGTTTGGGAGATGCCTGAGTAACTGAGATTTGGCTCCATCTACTGGCTGCAGACTATTTCAAATTCAACACCGTTAGTTAATGCAGCTGCTGGCCAACTTCCTGGTTCAAACAGCAGGTGCAATGATCGTGATTTGACAGCAGAAATGCACAGAATGAGTCCAGCGATGATTCATGGACTTAGAAATGGCACAGAAGATTTTCAGAGCCACGTCACAGATCGAGAAAACGTCTGTTATCCAGGTGATTCAGAACGGAATATTTTTGACGGTCGGAGGGGACAATACTTTCTAACCAGGAGTCATCAAACTAGCGTGAATGAAGCTAACTGCTACTCCAGGTATGTTTTTGATGAGGGAACAATGCTAGAACATTGTGAAAAGCTCAGAAAACTCAAATTTTGCATTATGTGTCCTTTAAAGGAGACATACAGTATTATCACTTTTCACAGGTACTTAAACTACAACATATCATTTTACATTTTGTTCATTGTAAACTGCTATATTGATCTAAAAAAGCTTTAAGTCTATTCACTGTACGAAGCAGCAGGTTGCCATTTATGTGTTTTTATTTTTGAGAAGTGACATTTTAGAACCCTTTAGATTACTTTGAGTCTAGTTTCAAATAATCACATCACAACTAAGTACAGGAACGTGGGCGGGGATAGGGGGTAAGTGAAAACAGACATTTTCTGGCCACTCGAGCCTCAGCTGCAGGACAGGATTACTCAAACATCCAGGAATCAATCAAAATACAACAAAACACAACACGGTTAAAGCCTTTTTCCCCATTCAGAAGATATAACATCTTTTCAAAATCGCTATGGCAACAGTCCTAGCTTCTCATAATTCTGAAACCGATGGATGTTTGAAAACGTTTCCTTTGCTTTTGTCACCAATCGGGAACAGCGAGCCAGGAGGCTGATGGATGAGCCAGACGAAACACACCCGGACACAGGCAGAACATGCAAACCTCACTGAACCTGTGGCGTTATGAGAGGGCGTTCTACCACTGTGCCCCCCGGATCATTACTTTCTGCACTATTCCAGGCTCCTTTTAATTAGGTGTCTGAACCTAAATTGAGTTGTTAATTTGGGCCTGATCATTCAGCGTTTAGTGGTTTTCTGGGTGGATGAGAACGCCGCGAGGCACCATTTTCTTTTCTACGGAACTGCTCAACTTCCTGAGCCAAACTGTAACACGACTGACCAAAAAAAAGAATATATTATCCTTCTCAATTTAGTATCTTATTCTAATTAAAAGTTGTGTTTCAAATAATTTGATTGAAAAAGGTCTGGTTTTTGTACTTTTTTATATTCTACTGTTTACTTTTACCTTGCACTGAAAATTTGTCAAAATCTTAATTTCAATTATTTAGTTTGCAAACAATATTTTACTATCCATACTGTGTGTTTCATTTTATTCATTTTATTCATTTTATTCATTTTATTCATTTTATTCATTTCCATCCATCAATCCATTTTCTACCGCTTCTTTTATTTATTTTATTTATTTTATTTATTTTATTTATTTTATTTATTTTATTTATTTTATTTATTTTATTTATTTTATTTATTCATCTTATTTATTTGTATTATTATTATTTTTTTAATTTGTATTATTATCATTTTTAAATAAATACATTTTAATTTAATTTGTATTTTATTGTATTTTATATATTTTTACATTTTTATATTTTTACTATTATATTTTACTATAATTTTTTTTTTTTTTTACTATTACTATTATTCTTTGTTTTATGCTTTAGCTATCGGTGAAATGAGTCCCTAGTTCGTGAATTTTGGCAATAAAACTGATTGTGATTCCTTTCCAGATGCAGTGAAAGACAAAACAAAACCCCCCAAAAAATAAACATATTCTCTTGATCTATTATTTTTGACCTTCCTCAGTCCAAACAACAATTCATCAGAACGCCGCCGCAACATTTCAGATTAAATAAAGCGAAACGGACAAAACGCGAAAAACGACCTCGTGATCGAGCAAAATCCACCTTTCAGTTTCACAAAGCGGTTTGTCCTTGAGTTCGTTAACGAGACGGCAGCTTCAGCTCGTCCAGAAGATCGTTTATAAAGCCAGCGGCGAAAATGAGAATTTGGGCAAAACTGATGAGCTTGTGTGAAAAAATGAAAACAAGATATCGAAATTGAACTGTAATGAAGGCGATTCTACTTCAAGGTCACGGGAAAAGCTTGAGATAAAAAGGTACTGTGTGAAATCCAATAAAATCCGTAATATACAACACTATACATGCAGCGTTGGGACGTGACTGAATACATCGTGTGGCAAAAATACGTCAGAATATTCATTTTCCGTAGCAATATTCATGTACAGTTACTCAGAATACAGTCGGGAAGGAAAATATGGCGTTATTTGATGATGAAATGTTGTGGTAATTTTCAAACGGCACATTGAGTGAGAAAAATAGAAAACACTGTTATGTTCTTGTGCGTTAAATGTGTTTGTTCTATTCTAGTATTTAATCATGTGTTTGGCAGATCAAGTACTTAGATGTTCTCTCTGTGCGGCAGAGTTCATAAACGTATTATTTGAGTTTAATCATCAGACGAATGAAAAATGTCTGTTTAGTTGATGTCTATTTTACTCTGGTTGTTTTCCGTTCTGTTCTATTTGTTTGTTTATAACATTAAAAAGTAAAAGAGAAATGTCTGTAAAATGCATCAGATCTTAAATATCATCTTAAAACCTCATTTAAAATTTTATAACATGACCGTTTTTACATTTTTACTTTTAATTCTGTTCTTTTTGTCGCATTTTTACACCATAAATGACGTCCTCAATGTGAATATTTTTCAATTTATCTTCAAAACCGCAATTCACAATATTATTTAAATTTTGATACATTGCCCACCACTGCAGGGAAATAGAGTACCGTATTTTCCGGAGTATAAGTCGCATCAGCCAAAAAATGCATAATAGACAAGAAAAAAAACATGTATAAGTCACATTTTTGGGGGGAATTTTATTTGATAAAATCCAAGACCAAGAACAGACATTTCATCTTGAAATGCAGTTTAAAATAATAACAGATGAGAGAACATGGTGAATAGGTGTACGTATGCTAACGCTAACACCTTCAGCTACATGAGGCACAGACAGAACTGTGGTAAGTGTCTGGTATGTTAACGTAACATATGAACAGTTATTCAGATAACTATAGCATAAAGAACATGCTAACAAGTTTACCAAAGCATCAGTTTTACCCCAAATCACTAAATCCATTGAATTCTTCTTCCTCTGTGTCACTTCTGAACAACTCCACAAACTCCAGAGGAAGAGGAAGTGCAGATTCTTCTTCTGCGTCGCTTAGAGCCTAGAGCGCCCTCTTGTGGTTGTCAGTGTGAAACAAATAATATCACATATAAGTCGCTCTGGAGTATAAGTAGCAAACTATGAGGAAAAAAAAAAACGGTAAAACATCTTGGTATATATCGTTACTTCAGCTTGTTTTCTCCCCCAGGTTGCAACAGAACGACCTCCTTCGGACCCTTCAAAGCCCCATAAACCGCTGTATTTTGCGGAATTCTTGCATCGTTACATCTTTATTTACAGTTCTTCCTCTGCTTGGCCACTCGGATCCGCTTTGGCCGAATCTTGGCGCTTGCGTGACCGTGATTGACGAACGAGAGGACTGACTCACCGCTTTCATTGCGTGTTCCGTTTCTCCTGGAGCGCGTGCGTGCAGAGGCGGCGGCGAAGCGAGCGCGGACCCGAGAACATCTCACACTTTATTACAGCACCAGGGGAAAAAATAAAATAAATGAAGGACCATCGGCTCTGAAACGTACTCTGAATGTTTCAACGGCTCTTTACGGCAATCAAGAGACGACAAGTTGTGGAAAAAACTGAACGAAACGACTGGTGTGAAGTCAAAGGCGCGCTAACGGTTAATGCCACAGCCGCGACCTCCATCTTGGTTCAGGTCGCGGATCTAAACAAAATTAAACGGCAAAGAAAATCTGCATAAACGGCTCAAATGTCAGACAGTCCGTAAGCTTTACTGTCGGCTCTTGGTGCGCCCAAAAACTCTCATTTGAACAGACAACGTTGCGTTTAAAGCGCCCCCTACAGGTCGGACGACTCGTTGAACTAAAATGCAGTTACGGTGAATATATTTCAAATTTTGCTAGGAATTCTAAAAAACAGTTATCACAGAAAAGCACATTTTTAGGTTCTATTTTCACTTCCTGTTTGTAATTGATGACATCACACTAGGAAAATTTCCCAGCAAACACTGGGCCAAAAACTCATCTAATGTCACTTTTTTTTCATTTAACAACTACAAATATACGAGAGCAACTTTATTTTGTTGTATTAATGCTTAGTGAGTCATAAAAGTTGTTTCTTTGTGTAAATTCTGCATAAACTTTGTCTGGAATGAGTGTCCCTGGTGTGATGTCACTTCCTGTTCAACGTTTTCCCCACAAATACCTGCTCGATTGGTGTAAAACTATCATTTACATGTACAACAGGTATAAATACACCAAATAAAGTCAGAATTAAACGTATATACGCACTTTAAGATGTGTTTTTGTTTTCTCCTGTACTTCCCAGATGATCAAAGGGTTGTTAGATTTTCCGGTGACATTTTTTTTGACATCTCTGTTTGAAAATGTCAAATTAGCGCGTGAGAAATTGCCATGTTGTCAAATGTTGTCTTTGTTAATCTGCGTCCTCCTGTCTGCCTCGACGGGCCTGACTCACGACAATAACACCAGATCCGAGCACGACGCAAAGCCAATAGTGGTGCAGGCGGTTAATTATACACTGCACCAAAGAGGAAAGAAAGAGAAAAAAAGAGGAAAGAAAGAGGAAAGAAAGAGTGAAGAGTGAAGAAAGAGGAAAGAGGAAAGAGGAAAGAAAGAGTAAAGAGTAAAGAGTAAAGAAAGAGTAAACAGTGAAGAAAGAGGAAAGAAAAAGTGAAGAAAGAGGAAAGAGTATAGAAAGAGGAAAGAGTGAAGAGTAAAGAAAGAGGAAAGACAGAGGAAAGACAGAGTAAATAAAGAGGAAAGAGGAAAGAAAGAGTGAAGAAAGAGTAAAGAAAGAGTAAAAAGTGAAGAGTAAAGAGAGTGAAGAGTGAAGAAAGAGGAAAGAGGAAAGAAAGAGGAAAGAAAGAGGAAAGAGAGTAAAAAGTGAAGAGTAAAGAAAGAGTGAAGAAAGAGGAAAGAAAGAGGAAAAAGGAAAGTAGGACAGTTTGAATCTATTTTTACATTTGCAATAAACCACCAAAACGACTTGTAATTGAATCAAAATGGTCACAATTAGCTGAAATATCCAAAGGCTCGCTAGCTTTTGTGCTCGGTTATAGTCTGGAATGTTCCACAGTGTGGCATTACCTTTACCAGACCAAACAGGAAGATGAAAAACCCATGAATTTGTGCATTTTCACTGCGGAAGACAAAGGAATTAAACATTTACATTGTTCACGTCAGTTGAATTTGACGACATTGAACATTGACAACTCTCTTTTTTCTTTTTTTTTCTTTTTTTTATTTGATTATACCGTTTTATTGTGGGTCTATCGCCAGCGTCACTCAGTTCCGCTTTCAGACGGAAAACGCCACGGCCGAGATAGTTTTAACAAAGAACTGACGAGGCGTCCGCGCACCACAGTTTGAGACGCAGAATCTTTAGACGCCGTTCGAAACTGTACGCTCAAAACTTCAATCAAAGGGTTAATAATGGTCAAAGTTGTCTAATTTCCTGGTTGTAATCACACACTTGTTTCCACGTCTTGTTTCTCGTTTACTTTGGGTTTTAATACAACAGTTAACGTATATATTTGATGTATATCGTCTTGCGGTAAACCCTGACAACGGCATCATACCAAAAAAATGTTGGAAAATCAGCGCGAACGATGAAACTGAACTGCGTGAAGAGTATTTGTGGCACAACGTATATATATATATATATGTCAAATGTCCTGCAGGGCGAATGGGAAACGGGGCAGAGCCAGAGCGACATATTTGACGCTGAAGGCTGTTCCTGACCTACATTTCCACTTGCCAGGCCTTGCATATGAGATATTGATCCAAAACTAAAAGCATTAATAATCATATCGCGTGATGAGAGGTCGAGCGACAGTATGGCGCGTTTTTTTATACTCCAGTGAAGTTAGAACGAGGCTGAAATGATCCAAGTGACATAACTTCCTCTGCGAACGACAACATCTAGTATGTCATGTACTTGTTAACGTTTTCGCATCATATATTAGTACAAGTACAAGTATGCAGTGAATCCACGATAGGCTTGTCACATAAAAAACATCATAAATCTGTACGAGAACGAGCGTAAGAACTGTCTGTGATACTGCAATACTTTATATTTTAGAGACAAGCTACGATTCCAGCCAATAACGCCGTCTTGAAATGGAGCAAAGGATCGTGGTCGTTGTACCGTTTGTTCTTTTTTTTAGCTGTTGGTGCGACAAAACAATGTAATCAAGAAAAACAAAGCAGAATCTTTAGATGATTTAGTTCTGATTTAGTTCTGGTAAAGTTCTGGTTTAATCCTGGTTTAATCCTGATCTAGTTCTGGTTTAATCCTGATCTAGTTCTGGTTTAATCCTGATCTAGTTCTGCTTTAATCCTGATCTAGTTCTGGTTTAATCCTGGTTTAATCCTGATCTAGTTCTGGTTTGATCCTGATCGAGTTCTGGTTTAATCCTGATCTAGTTCTGGTTTAGGCCTGGTTTAATCCTGATCTAGTTCTGGTTCAGGCCTGGTTTAATCCTGATCTAGTTCTGGTTTAGGCTTGGTTTGATCCTGATCGAGTTCTGGTTTAATCCTGATCTAGTTCTGGTTTAGGCCTGGTTTAATCCTGATCTAGTTCTGGTTCAGGCCTGGTTTAATCCTTATCTAGTTCTGGTTCAGGCCTGGTTTAATCCTGATCGAGTTCTGGTTTAATCCTGATCTAGTTCCGGTTTAGGCCTGGTTTAATCCTGATCTAGTTCTGGTTTAGGCCTGCTTTGATCCTGATCGAGTTCTGGTTTAATCCTGATCTAGTTCTGGTTTAGGCCTGCTTTGATCCTGATCGAGTTCTGGTTCAATCCTGATCTAGTTCTGGTTTAATCCTGATCTAGTCCTGGTTTAATCCTGATCTAGTTCTGGTTTAGGCTTGGTTTGATCCTGATCGAGTTCTGGTTTAATCCTGATCGAGTTCTGGTTTAATCCTGATCTAGTTCTGGTTTAGGCCTGGTTTAATCCTGATCGAGTTCTGGTTTAATCCTGATCTAGTTCTGGTTTAGTCCTGGTTTAATCCTGATCTAGTTCTGGTTTAGGCCTGGTTTAATCCTGATCTAGTTCAGGTTTAGTCCTGGTTTAATCCTGATCTAGTCCTGGTTTAGTCCTGGTTTAATCCTGATCTAGTTCTGGTTTAGTCCTGGTTTAATCCTGATCTAGTTCTGGTTTAGGCCTGGTTTAATCCTGATCTAGTCCTGGTTTAGTCCTGGTTTAGTCCTGGTTTAGTCCTGGTTTAATCCTGATCTAGTTCAGGTTTAGTCCTGGTTTAATCCTGATCTAGTTCTGGTTTAGTCCTGGTTTAATCCTGATCTAGTTCAGGTTTAGTCCTGGTTTAATCCTGATCTAGTTCTGGTTTAGTCCTGGTTTAATCCTGATCTAGTTCAGGTTTAGTCCTGGTTTAATCCTGATCTAGTTCAGGTTTAGTCCTGGTTTAATCCTGATCTAGTTCAGGTTTAGTCCTGGTTTAATCCTGATCTAGTTCAGGTTTAGTTCTGGTTTAATCCTGATCTAGTTCTGGTTTAGTCCTGGTTTAATCCTGATCTAGTTCTGGTTTAGGCCTGGTTTAATCCTGATCTAGTTCAGGTTTAGTCCTGGTTTAATCCTGATCTAGTCCTGGTTTAGTCCTGGTTTAATCCTGATCTAGTTCTGGTTTAGTCCTGGTTTAATCCTGATCTAGTTCTGGTTTAGTCCTGGTTTAATCCTGATCTAGTCCTGGTTTAGTCCTGGATTAGTCCTGGTTTAGTCCTGGTTTAATCCTGATCTAGTTCAGGTTTAGTCCTGGTTTAATCCTGATCTAGTTCTGGTTTAGTCCTGGTTTAATCCTGATCTAGTTCTGGTTTAGGCCTGGTTTAATCCTGATCTAGTCCTGGTTTAGTCCTGGTTTAGTCCTGGTTTAGTCCTGGTTTAATCCTGATCTAGTTCAGGTTTAGACCTGGTTTAATCCTGATCTAGTTCAGGTTTAGGCCTGGTTTAATCCTGATCTAGTCCTGGTTTAGTCCTGGTTTAGTCCTGGTTTAGTCCTGGTTTAATCCTGATCTAGTTCAGGTTTAGTCCTGGTTTAATCCTGATCTAGTCCTGGTTTAGTCCTGGTTTAGTCCTGGTTTAATCCTGACCTAGTTCAGGTTTAGTCCTGGTTTAATCCTGATCTAGTCCTGGTTTAGTCCTGGTTTAGTCCTGGTTTAATCATCATCATCATCATCAATTTATTTTTGCAACGCCCAAAATCACAACAACAGTTGCCTCTGAGGGCCACAGGGAGAAATGATCTAGTTCAGGTTTAGTCCTGGTTTAATCCTGATCTAGTTCTGGTTTAGTCCTGGTTTAATCCTGATCGAGTTCTGGTTTAATCCTGATCTAGTTCCGGTTTAGGCCTGGTTTAATCCTGATCTAGTTCTGGTTTAGGCCTGCTTTGATCCTGATCGAGTTCTGGTTTAATCCTTATCTAGTTCTGGTTTAGGCCTGCTTTGATCCTGATCGAGTTCTGGTTCAATCCTGATCTAGTTCTGGTTTAATCCTGATCTAGTCCTGGTTTAATCCTGATCTAGTTCTGGTTTAGGCTTGGTTTGATCCTGATCGAGTTCTGGTTTAATCCTGATCGAGTTCTGGTTTAATCCTGATCTAGTTCTGGTTTAATCCTGATCTAGTTCTGGTTTAGGCCTGGTTTAATCCTGATCGAGTTCTGGTTTAATCCTGGTTTAATCCTGATCTAGTTCTGGTTTGATCCTGATCGAGTTCTGGTTTAATCCTGATCTAGTTCTGGTTTAGGCCTGGTTTAATCCTGATCTAGTTCTGGTTCAGGCCTGGTTTAATCCTGATCTAGTTCTGGTTTAGGCTTGGTTTGATCCTGATCGAGTTCTGGTTTAATCCTGATCTAGTTCTGGTTTAGGCCTGGTTTAATCCTGATCTAGTTCTGGTTCAGGCCTGGTTTAATCCTGATCTAGTTCTGGTTCAGGCCTGGTTTAATCCTGATCGAGTTCTGGTTTAATCCTGATCTAGTTCCGGTTTAGGCCTGGTTTAATCCTGATCTAGTTCTGGTTTAGGCCTGCTTTGATCCTGATCGAGTTCTGGTTTAATCCTGATCTAGTTCTGGTTTAGGCCTGCTTTGATCCTGATCGAGTTCTGGTTCAATCCTGATCTAGTTCTGGTTTAATCCTGATCTAGTCCTGGTTTAATCCTGATCTAGTTCTGGTTTAGGCTTGGTTTGATCCTGATCGAGTTCTGGTTTAATCCTGATCGAGTTCTGGTTTAATCCTGATCTAGTTCTGGTTTAATCCTGATCTAGTTCTGGTTTAGGCCTGGTTTAATCCTGATCTAGTTCAGGTTTAGTCCTGGTTTAATCCTGATCTAGTCCTGGTTTAGTCCTGGTTTAATCCTGATCTAGTTCTGGTTTAGTCCTGGTTTAATCCTGATCTAGTTCTGGTTTAGGCCTGGTTTAATCCTGATCTAGTCCTGGTTTAGTCCTGGTTTAGTCCTGGTTTAGTCCTGGTTTAATCCTGATCTAGTTCAGGTTTAGTCCTGGTTTAATCCTGATCTAGTTCTGGTTTAGTCCTGGTTTAATCCTGATCTAGTTCAGGTTTAGTCCTGGTTTAATCCTGATCTAGTTCTGGTTTAGTCCTGGTTTAATCCTGATCTAGTTCAGGTTTAGTCCTGGTTTAATCCTGATCTAGTTCAGGTTTAGTCCTGGTTTAATCCTGATCTAGTTCAGGTTTAGTTCTGGTTTAATCCTGATCGAGTTCTGGTTTAATCCTGATCTAGTTCTGGTTTAATCCTGATCTAGTTCTGGTTTAGGCCTGGTTTAATCCTGATCTAGTTCAGGTTTAGTCCTGGTTTAATCCTGATCTAGTCCTGGTTTAGTCCTGGTTTAATCCTGATCTAGTTCTGGTTTAGTCCTGGTTTAATCCTGATCTAGTTCTGGTTTAGGC
Organism: Eucyclogobius newberryi; assembly: GCF_026437365.1. Classification (NCBI taxonomy): domain Eukaryota; kingdom Metazoa; phylum Chordata; class Actinopteri; order Gobiiformes; family Gobiidae; genus Eucyclogobius; species Eucyclogobius newberryi. The sequence continues at coordinate 5,296,042 of NW_027315846.1, forward strand.
CTGGTTTAATCCTGATCTAGTCCTGGTTTAGTCCTGGTTTAGTCCTGGTTTAGTCCTGGTTTAATCCTGATCTAGTTCAGGTTTAGTCCTGGTTTAATCCTGATCTAGTTCTGGTTTAGTCCTGGTTTAATCCTGATCTAGTTCAGGTTTAGTCCTGGTTTAATCCTGATCTAGTTCTGGTTTAGTCCTGGTTTAATCCTGATCTAGTTCAGGTTTAGTCCTGGTTTAATCCTGATCTAGTTCAGGTTTAGTCCTGGTTTAATCCTGATCTAGTTCAGGTTTAGTCCTGGTTTAATCCTGATCTAGTTCAGGTTTAGTTCTGGTTTAATCCTGATCTAGTTCTGGTTTAGTCCTGGTTTAATCCTGATCTAGTTCTGGTTTAGGCCTGGTTTAATCCTGATCTAGTTCAGGTTTAGTCCTGGTTTAATCCTGATCTAGTCCTGGTTTAGTCCTGGTTTAATCCTGATCTAGTTCTGGTTTAGTCCTGGTTTAATCCTGATCTAGTTCTGGTTTAGTCCTGGTTTAATCCTGATCTAGTTCTGGTTTAGGCCTGGTTTAATCCTGATCTAGTCCTGGTTTAGTCCTGGATTAGTCCTGGTTTAGTCCTGGTTTAATCCTGATCTAGTTCAGGTTTAGTCCTGGTTTAATCCTGATCTAGTTCTGGTTTAGTCCTGGTTTAATCCTGATCTAGTTCTGGTTTAGGCCTGGTTTAATCCTGATCTAGTCCTGGTTTAGTCCTGGTTTAGTCCTGGTTTAGTCCTGGTTTAATCCTGATCTAGTTCAGGTTTAGACCTGGTTTAATCCTGATCTAGTTCAGGTTTAGGCCTGGTTTAATCCTGATCTAGTCCTGGTTTAGTCCTGGTTTAGTCCTGGTTTAGTCCTGGTTTAATCCTGATCTAGTTCAGGTTTAGTCCTGGTTTAATCCTGATCTAGTCCTGGTTTAGTCCTGGTTTAGTCCTGGTTTAATCCTGACCTAGTTCAGGTTTAGTCCTGGTTTAATCCTGATCTAGTCCTGGTTTAGTCCTGGTTTAGTCCTGGTTTAATCATCATCATCATCATCAATTTATTTTTGCAACGCCCAAAATCACAACAACAGTTGCCTCTGAGGGCCACAGGGAGAAATGATCTAGTTCAGGTTTAGTCCTGGTTTAATCCTGATCTAGTTCTGGTTTAGTCCTGGTTTAATCCTGATCGAGTTCTGGTTTAATCCTGATCTAGTTCCGGTTTAGGCCTGGTTTAATCCTGATCAAGTTCTGGTTTAGGCCTGCTTTGATCCTGATCGAGTTCTGGTTTAATCCTTATCTAGTTCTGGTTTAGGCCTGCTTTGATCCTGATCGAGTTCTGGTTCAATCCTGATCTAGTTCTGGTTTAATCCTGATCTAGTCCTGGTTTAATCCTGATCTAGTTCTGGTTTAGGCTTGGTTTGATCCTGATCGAGTTCTGGTTTAATCCTGATCGAGTTCTGGTTTAATCCTGATCTAGTTCTGGTTTAATCCTGATCTAGTTCTGGTTTAGGCCTGGTTTAATCCTGATCGAGTTCTGGTTTAATCCTGGTTTAATCCTGATCTAGTTCTGGTTTGATCCTGATCGAGTTCTGGTTTAATCCTGATCTAGTTCTGGTTTAGGCCTGGTTTAATCCTGATCTAGTTCTGGTTCAGGCCTGGTTTAATCCTGATCTAGTTCTGGTTTAGGCTTGGTTTGATCCTGATCGAGTTCTGGTTTAATCCTGATCTAGTTCTGGTTTAGGCCTGGTTTAATCCTGATCTAGTTCTGGTTCAGGCCTGGTTTAATCCTGATCTAGTTCTGGTTCAGGCCTGGTTTAATCCTGATCGAGTTCTGGTTTAATCCTGATCTAGTTCCGGTTTAGGCCTGGTTTAATCCTGATCTAGTTCTGGTTTAGGCCTGCTTTGATCCTGATCGAGTTCTGGTTTAATCCTGATCTAGTTCTGGTTTAGGCCTGCTTTGATCCTGATCGAGTTCTGGTTCAATCCTGATCTAGTTCTGGTTTAATCCTGATCTAGTCCTGGTTTAATCCTGATCTAGTTCTGGTTTAGGCTTGGTTTGATCCTGATCGAGTTCTGGTTTAATCCTGATCGAGTTCTGGTTTAATCCTGATCTAGTTCTGGTTTAATCCTGATCTAGTTCTGGTTTAGGCCTGGTTTAATCCTGATCTAGTTCAGGTTTAGTCCTGGTTTAATCCTGATCTAGTCCTGGTTTAGTCCTGGTTTAATCCTGATCTAGTTCTGGTTTAGGCCTGGTTTAATCCTGATCTAGTCCTGGTTTAGTCCTGGTTTAGTCCTGGTTTAGTCCTGGTTTAATCCTGATCTAGTTCAGGTTTAGTCCTGGTTTAATCCTGATCTAGTTCTGGTTTAGTCCTGGTTTAATCCTGATCTAGTTCAGGTTTAGTCCTGGTTTAATCCTGATCTAGTTCTGGTTTAGTCCTGGTTTAATCCTGATCTAGTTCAGGTTTAGTCCTGGTTTAATCCTGATCTAGTTCAGGTTTAGTCCTGGTTTAATCCTGATCTAGTTCAGGTTTAGTTCTGGTTTAATCCTGATCGAGTTCTGGTTTAATCCTGATCTAGTTCTGGTTTAATCCTGATCTAGTTCTGGTTTAGGCCTGGTTTAATCCTGATCTAGTTCAGGTTTAGTCCTGGTTTAATCCTGATCTAGTCCTGGTTTAGTCCTGGTTTAATCCTGATCTAGTTCTGGTTTAGTCCTGGTTTAATCCTGATCTAGTTCTGGTTTAGGCCTGGTTTAATCCTGATCTAGTCCTGGTTTAGTCCTGGTTTAGTCCTGGTTTAGTCCTGGTTTAATCCTGATCTAGTTCAGGTTTAGTCCTGGTTTAATCCTGATCTAGTTCTGGTTTAGTCCTGGTTTAATCCTGATCTAGTTCAGGTTTAGTCCTGGTTTAATCCTGATCTAGTTCTGGTTTAGTCCTGGTTTAATCCTGATCTAGTTCAGGTTTAGTCCTGGTTTAATCCTGATCTAGTTCAGGTTTAGTCCTGGTTTAATCCTGATCTAGTTCAGGTTTAGTCCTGGTTTAATCCTGATCTAGTTCAGGTTTAGTTCTGGTTTAATCCTGATCTAGTTCTGGTTTAGTCCTGGTTTAATCCTGATCTAGTTCTGGTTTAGGCCTGGTTTAATCCTGATCTAGTTCAGGTTTAGTCCTGGTTTAATCCTGATCTAGTCCTGGTTTAGTCCTGGTTTAATCCTGATCTAGTTCTGGTTTAGTCCTGGTTTAATCCTGATCTAGTTCTGGTTTAGTCCTGGTTTAATCCTGATCTAGTTCTGGTTTAGGCCTGGTTTAATCCTGATCTAGTCCTGGTTTAGTCCTGGATTAGTCCTGGTTTAGTCCTGGTTTAATCCTGATCTAGTTCAGGTTTAGTCCTGGTTTAATCCTGATCTAGTTCTGGTTTAGTCCTGGTTTAATCCTGATCTAGTTCTGGTTTAGGCCTGGTTTAATCCTGATCTAGTCCTGGTTTAGTCCTGGTTTAGTCCTGGTTTAGTCCTGGTTTAATCCTGATCTAGTTCAGGTTTAGACCTGGTTTAATCCTGATCTAGTTCAGGTTTAGGCCTGGTTTAATCCTGATCTAGTCCTGGTTTAGTCCTGGTTTAGTCCTGGTTTAGTCCTGGTTTAATCCTGATCTAGTTCAGGTTTAGTCCTGGTTTAATCCTGATCTAGTCCTGGTTTAGTCCTGGTTTAGTCCTGGTTTAATCCTGACCTAGTTCAGGTTTAGTCCTGGTTTAATCCTGATCTAGTCCTGGTTTAGTCCTGGTTTAGTCCTGGTTTAATCATCATCATCATCATCAATTTATTTTTGCAACGCCCAAAATCACAACAACAGTTGCCTCTGAGGGCCACAGGGAGAAATGATCTAGTTCAGGTTTAGTCCTGGTTTAATCCTGATCTAGTTCTGGTTTAGTCCTGGTTTAATCCTGATCTAGTTCAGGTTTAAGCTGTATGAGCATAATGCAAATAGACGACCATTAGTCAAGCCAAACACGACCAAAAGTCGTTGCACTCATCACTCCGGGGCCCGTTTACCGACCCCCAATGTTTATCCACTCGACAGACTCTGCACACACCGCACGCTCTTCCTCGCTCTTCGTCAAACAAAGGGTCAAACGCGGCAGAGATCGGGCGGAGTTCCACAACAAACAGCGCCAACGTTTGCCCGATTGCAACATCGTCTCCGGGTTAGAAGTGGGTTTTCGATGGCCCGACGCTGAAGGACGACGGCGAGGCTTACGGCGCCCTCCTCCGACCCACATATCAGACTCACGGGAGGCGTCGCCAAACAAACGCCCAGGTCACTCTTGAGAAACGCCGCTTCGGTACTGTACGCTCAACGGTTACGTGCGGTTTTGCTTGAACTCGTCGATCGTGTTCGTGGCGAATCTCAGGAGACGGAATCTGACCGTTGGAAGAAAAAAAAAGGCTTCATGAACGTGTTGTATCTTGTTGGGTTTAGGCTGGTGCAAAGGAGGGTTGCTTGTTACCATGGAGATGTTGTCGCGTTGCCATGAATGCTTCACAGTAAGGCTTAAAGTGGTTTTGTAATTTTGCAAAAAATTCTGAAAACGTTCACGCAGAAAAGCACATTTTTTAGGCTGCCTGTTGGTGATTGATGACATCACAGTAGGAAATTACCCAGCAAACACTGGGCCAAAACTCACCTAATGGCACAATTTAATTATTTGACAAATAAAAATACATGAGAGCGAATTTATTTTGTTAAATTAATGTTTAGAGAGTCAAAAAAAGTTGTTTCTATGTGTAAATTCTGCATAAACTTTGACTGGCATGAGCGTCCCTGGTGTGATGTCACTTCCTGTCATTTTCTACAGATTTTTCAATGTTTTCTCCACAAATGCCTGCTCAATTGGTGTAAAACTATCATTTATACCAACGACAGGTATAAATACACCAAATACAGTCAAAATGAGAAAATGGTACAATCCTGTCATAGGCACTTTAAAGGACACATATTACGCAAAAAATTGTTGAACTTTTAATCATGTCATAACATTGTTCCCTCATCAAAAACACAGCTGGAGTTGTACTTGACTTCATTTCCGCTCGTTTCATGAATCCTGGTTAGAAAGTCCTCTCCCTCCGCACCTCAAAAACACTTCCCCCTTGTTCCGTATTCTACCTGTGACGTGGCTCTGAGATCTTCAGTGTTGTTTTTGAGTCTTTAAATCACAGCCATGACTCGTTCTGAGCATCACATCACGAGCATGACAACTGTGTGGCTACGTTAGCATGTCGGAGGAAAGCTAGCATTTGTTTATCTCACCTGTGGAATTCCCTCTGCTGCCAGTAGATGGAGCCAAAAGAGGGGCAATGTCTTTGAGTTATAATATAGGCTTTATTTGTGAATTCTAAATGCTATGCATGCTCTTTTAGATATGTTTTTCAGCTATTATTATTATTCATTGTTGTGTGTTCCTTAATGCCAAAGCAAGTTCCTAGTTTGTGGATTCACGGGCAGCACAAGAGCGAGAGAGAGAGTTTTAGCAATAAATGTCCAAAAATAAATGACATTTCCATGGAGTCAAGCAGAGAAATGTAACATAGTGCACCTTTAAAGTGAAAATAAATAGATAAATAAAACAAAAATAATATAAATTAAAATAATAAGATAAATAAGATGAATAAGATGAATAAGATGAATGAAATAAATGAAATAAATGAAATAAATGAAATAAATGAAATAATAATAAAATAAATACAATGAAAATAATAAATAAAACAAAACAAACAAAATAAATACAAATAAATACAAATAAATACAAATAAAATAATTAATAAATGACATAAATAAAAAACTTATCAGGGCTGTGAATAGGAAAATCAAGCAACAATTCCTGCATGATTCAATTCATAAACCACCAAAAATAACACATAATATATGCTAACCCTTTGAACACTGCTACACTGCGTGTAAATGAGGAGCTTTACACATGATGCTGTAGCAGTTCTGCATCTCACTGGTGCAGAACGTCCAAGTTTACTCAGGCTTTTGAACGCCGCGTATCCACCTGTCACGTCGCTTTACTGCGGACTACTATTTATGCCTGTGATTGACACTTTCAAAAGTAACAAAAGCTGGAAAAACACAGACAGACTTCTATGTTTGTCGAAAATACTGTAAAATACACTCTGCACATAGTGGTGACGAGAGACTTCTGTGAATCAATTGGTGATTGCAAAAAATGACTTGCTTTTGTTCAATGTCACGCAGCGACTTCATTATTCATTATTGAGGGGGCGTAAGATTAGTTTTGTCTAGGGCTGCAGTTTATGATTATTTTAGCAGTCGACGAGTCATTTGTACTGTTTTTGGACTTTTTAAAATGCATTATCAACATAATAAATGTTGAAATGTGGTGACAGAAGTCGTCTTTGTTGAGAAAAATCTGAAATTGGTTGTTCTTTTTTGACATTTTGATTCAAAAATCTTGCTGTCATCGTTAAAAAAGGTCTTTTCGCTTCAGTTTTAGAGTCTGTTTAGTCCAGATAATTATCAAAATACAACTAGGATTATTTCTTATAGTCGTTTAGTCACAATTAGTCGATTAGCCCTTGTTTAATTTATTAGACAATATAATGCAATCAATTAGAAATGCCATATAAAGTGTAAATGTTTTTTTCATTTGTTTTTTTATATTACATAATCTTGCTTGGTTTTAAAAATGTATGGCTTGTTTTTAAAAACTTACAAAACTGATTTAGATATAACTGTTTCTACATTTCAGAGCCTTGTTTTTGGTATGATTTTCTATTTAAAGCTTTTATTTTTTTTAAATGTCCTCATTAATTGTCTTCTAAATAAATAAATGTTGTTTCCATAGTTATTAATGTAGGGTTGATTATAAAACGACATTTATTCCAACTTTTAAATCCAGCCATGTTAACTTTTCAAATGTAAATAATAGAATCTGCAAAGTACGTTTCACTAAAAAGGGGATTTCAGTGCTAATTTCAGCAGTGTTTTTATTTTTGTTCTGCCTGAGAAAACTTTTGAGGCAAATATAAACTGCAACAGACTAACTTCCTTCCTCTAGTTAAGTTATTTCAGATTGTTTTGTTCATAAAGTTCCAGAATCTCTGGTATAAAGCGCGTAAAGCGCATGTGTCCATAGTAGACTGAAGTGTGGCTCCCTCTAGTGGACCTTTTCTAGTATTTCACTTAATATGTTCTTTACAGATGGACGGCAGAGACCAGTTTTCCTCTAAGGCAAATATTAGGGATGAAACAATAACCGAAATATTGCGATATGGTCAAAAGTCGCACAAAAACGGGCTGTCACAGTATATCGAATTAGAAGCTTCAAAATATCGCTTTGTTGCACCACTTCTAAAACAAAACGGTGTGAATTACACAGACCACAATCCATTTCCGTGCAGACAACATGAATAAATAACTGTTATTAAGCAGTGTTATGGCACTTCTTTGGAACATGACAGTGACAGGGCACAGCAAAGGCTTGTCGAGGCATTTATAAAGGAAAACTTCAACAATTCTGTTTGACCCCTTCAAAATATTGCAAGAAATACTGCATATTATGACATAAATGTTGGACGTGATTTTAACAACGTCCATCCATTGCAATCACAATGGGTTCCATATTCAGTTCTGGTTTTGGCCTAGTTTAATCCTGGTTTAATCCTGATCTAGTTCTGTTTTAATCCTGATCTAGTTCTGTTTTAATCCTGATCTAGTTCTGGTTTAATCCTGGTTTAATCCTTATCTAGTTCTGGTTTAGAACTAAACCTGAACGTGATCTGGACTAAACTAGAAACAGGACCAAATCCGGATTAAACTGGTCTTAAATCAAAACCAAACCATGACAAGCTTAAACGCATTTAGACTCTTTATCAAACTCTGAAATTCAAGTTTCACGTACTATTCGCTATTCAAACTCCACCCAGGCATCGTCCGGTATTCAAACCCATGACCTCCTGGCTGTGTGGCAGGAACACTAACCCCTGTGCCTGTGGAATGCAACGACATCACCTGACACCCATGTTTAGGTCAAAGGGACAGCCGTTTGTCACGCGCGGGCGGTCGCAGGAAGCAGATGTGTAGCCGCGGCAACACCTGAATGAACAACACTATTATGTTTTTGTCTAGAACCGGACAGCGTGACATAACACGACCGTTTCACTAAAGTGCAGTTAGTGTCGTTATAGTTCAGATTTTACAAACAATCTTGCCTCGTTTCCCAAGATTTACAATTTTGGTGATGTTTACGGACTTTTTTGTCATCAGAATGTTCAGAATTCTGGAGATAAAGTGGCGTAAATAACACTTTCAATGATTAACTGACACCAGATTTTAAAGGGCCTATGACAGGTTTTTACGATTTTCTCTTTTTGACTTTTTTGGTGTATTTATACCTGTCGTACATGTAAATTATAGTTTTACACCAATCGAGAAGGTATTTGTGGAGAAAAGTCGAAAAATCTCTAGAAAATGACAGGAAGTGACATCACACTAGGAACACTCATTCCAAGTTTATGCAGAATTTACACAAAAGAAACAACTTTTTTGACATTTTAAACATAAACAAAATAAAGTCGCTCTCATATATTTTAATTTGTCAAATAAAAAAATGGTGACATTAGATGAGTATTGGCCCAGTGTTTGCTGGGTAATTTCCTACTGTGATGTCATCAATCACAAACAGGAAGTGGAATTATAAACCTAAAAAAATTGCTTTTCTGGGAAAATATTTTTACAATTTCAAGCAAAATTTACAATATATAAATCTTAACTGCATTTTAGCTCAATGAGTCGTCCAACCTGAAGGGGGCGCGCTAAGTCTTTATGATGGAAACAAAGTGCAGAAATTTCAGTTAGTTTGCTGTCCTATAACAAAAAATGAAGTACATGCAATTTACTAGCCTCAAACTTGTATTTAAGTGTCATAGAAAGTATAGTTTGTGGTAAAGTATACAATATATATGTAGGTAATGTGAAAAACGACTGTGGGTCAACCTTTCCACAAGTATCCGTCCAGTAAAACCCAGAAAGTCGTGATTTTGCCTGCATAAAAAGGTGTTAAATCTATCATAATCTACAATTAGATAAACAAATCAGGTAAAATACAATTGTAAAGGCGTTTAAACCCGGCTCTGATGTCGCTCACTTTACAAAAAAAAACATCTTGACGTTTTATATTTTGCTATATTCTGCTGTCAATCTGTCAATTCCACGTTCACGCTTCACTTTTGCCTCCGTTCTGCAACTCGTAATGTTTCTATTTGCAAACTTTTAAAGGTTTTACCGTTTCACTTCCTGGTTGACATCATTTCACAGCCGTTACCCAGCAACCGCACCGCAAACAAGGGCCAGCGCTCGCCTGTTTTACGCTGCCGTTTGACGATTTGACAAATGCATGACAGCACTTCTCTTTTCTCGTTGAACTGTCAGAAAAATTTGTTCCTCGCGCGCAATTTGACCCTGAATTTTGGAGTGACTTTTCTGCATTGACGACATAAACAATGGGAATTGTCCCTGACTTTTGGGGCGTGAATATTCTGATTCTCATACTTCCTGCAATTTTCAACTTCTCTTTTTCAACTTCTCTTCACAAACCGCATTAACATCTGATGTGAAACTATGATGAACTGAGCGTCAAAAAAGATGCTGTAAAATGAGATGAATTGTTATTATAATTATTCAGTATTTATTGTTTGTGTGAATGAAAAGGAGCAGAGAGACGTATACAACTTGTAATATCTGACCCTTTTATGTGTCGGAGGAAAATATAAGCAAAAACTACTGAAATTTGGAATATAAATGCAAAAAAACATGTAAAAAAAGCTAATACTCAATATCTGGAGTTAAAGGACAAGTTAAATGAGGGCAAATTTCCCCAAATAAACAATCAAGTCTAAAATACACGCTTGTTTTCAGGAGTTGGGTTGGAAAAAATGTGCTCATAAACCGTTTAAAAGTCTGTCAACATAAACATTCTACGTTGCAGAATGGAGGCAAAAGTGAAGGTGATTTAAAAATGTCAATGGAGAAACTGGGATTAACGTCAGAATATCACAGAAAATGAAAACTCAAGGTGGTTTTGACACATGCGGATGAGGTCAGAGCCTGGTTTAAACACATTTACACTTCTATTTTACATTATTTGTTTATTTAAAAGGAGATAATGACATTTTTGATGAAGGTAAAATCCTGATTTTATGGCGTTGACCTCACAATCGTTTTTTCTTTTCACTCTGACTTCAGATTTTCATAATTTACCACAAATTATACTTTTTGAGACGCTCATGTACAATTTAAAGGCTACAAAATAGTACTTTTACATTTTTTTTTTTTTTTTTAACATCTTTTATAATAGAACTAACATTTTTACCCTGGGAATTCGAAATGGTTATAAATCCTTAAAAACATTGGTATTTCAATGTTCTGATTTGAACATTGTGATGTCAGAGCGTTTTAAAGAGTCTATTAAAGGCCTGGGTTGAAGTGATTCAGACGCACAAATGGAGGCAGCTCTAAAACGCTCTGAAACGGGTCAATTAAAAGAACGTAAAACCCACATTCCTGTCGGAGCTGCATCTGGAAGTCTTTAAAGTGAAGGGGAGGAGCTAAGACGAGGGGGAGGGGCGACGACGAGGGGGAGGGGCGAAGACAGGGGGAGGGACGTCTCACGGTGAATCTGCCCGACGCGTGGAGCCATGACACGAGATAGTGCCGTTCTATGTACACTGTAAAAACAATGGCTCCAGCGTCCACTCCACTGGATCTTCAGAGTTAAAGTTGCACTACGAACTTTTCCGGTCGTAACGCCGCGCGATATTCACAAATATTCACTTCTCGATCTTCTTCTGCGACGTCTCGATAACGATACGCAGACGATATTTTAGGAACGCATCGGGAATGTCTCGACAAAACGTGAAGGGACCATAAAGTTACACACGAAAATAGTTTTAATCAACAAAACTCTACTTTATGTTCTCCCTGGTGCAGCTCCTGCGTTGTGGTTTTTGTATTTTTTTTAGCGTTTTTTGTGTGTTTTTTTTGGGGGGGGTTCTGCATTTTGTGTGTGTTTTTTGTGTTTTTTTTACTGTGTTTTTTTGCCTGTTTTTTTTTATTTGTTCTGTGTTTTTTTCAATTTTGTGTAATTTTTGTGGGGGGTTTTATTGTGTTTTTTTTGTTTTGTGTGTTTTTCATGTTTTCTTGTTTGTTATTGTTTGTTCTTTGTGTTTTTGTGTGTTTTTTGTTTCATTTTTCTTCTCGCTTCAGTTGTTGTTTCGTCGTTCTAATAAAAAAATAAACGAAATTGTAAAAAATGTAAAATATTAATCAACAAAACTAAATATTCAAATTTTGCTAAACACAACATTTGCAATATTATGTTTTTTTATGTGAAAAATGTTGAAAAACTGGAAAAACACACATTCTTGCAGCAAGCGGAGTCGCCTTTCCACAGATCTGACCTGTAACTTGTACCATCTCCATGGATACGAGCAGATGCCGGACCAGAAAACGTACGTAGTGAACAAGTTCAAACCAAATCAAAAACTTTAAACTTCTGAAAAAGTAAAAGTTTTGTTTCCCTTTATTAAGCTGTGATACACAAAGAGCGTGCATTAAATAAGGTGAATAAAAATAGCCTTTGACTGATGATAGACACAAAATACATGCAGTTTAAGTATTATAAAACAGTGTTGTGTCTGGAAAGTTCAAATGCAAATAATCAAACGTGGAAAGTACAATAAGCTAACAAGGCGCTAAAATGAGCGTGTGACGTTGTAGGTGATAGACGCAACATGAATAGAAGGAGTAAAAGGGGAACTTTGGTCAGTGGGCTCGGCAACTTCCTGTTTGACAGGAAGTTTAGTTAAAACTGTGGTGAGGACTGCAAAAACCAACACAAGTGAATTAAACAACTTGAGCATTTTTGAATTTCATTGTATGTTAGACCGATAATTAAGTTAAAATATCCAACAAATATGATGAGAAATATAAGCTTGGACGAAGGCTGCATTTTGTCCCGGTTTAATCCTGGTCTAGTCCGGGTTTTGATGTGATGTGTGGACGCTTTAGAACTAAACTGGAACTAAAGCCAGAATTAAACCTGGACTTGATCATCAGGACAAAACTAGGAAAAAGACTAAACCAAACCAGGGTTAAAGTGGACTCGAATCCAGACCGAACCAGGACAAGTCTGAAAGAACCCCTGAACAAACATTATTGATCCAAGTTAAATTATATTGTAGCCCAAAAATACAATATAAAGACAAATTTAGCAACAAAAAAGCAATAACTAACTCACAATATACAGTAAACACTCGAAAATATGTTAATTAAAGTACAATATTTGACTTTAGCGACCTGCTTGTCTCGATTTAGATGTCTTATTAAAAATATATACTGTATTGTCTGCACTATAAGGCACACTGTCAATGAATGGTCTATTTTCGATATTTTTTTATTTATAAGGTGCATTAAGCGAAACAAAACGTGCACCACACAAAATCGCTTCGAGGTCAATAAGCACAACCAGAATTAATCCGTATATAAGGCGCACTGGATTATACGGCGCGTAGTCGTTTTTGAGAAAATGAAAGGCTTTTAAGTCCTTATAGTCCGGAAAATACGCTATATATTTTTTTCTATGTTTTTGAATAAAAACACTTAACATAAACAACACAAAACAGGTCCAGAGCAAAAATGGACAGAAGATGGTATTTGGTATTAAACATCCCTCTCCATGGCCAATACCGGATCAAGTTACAGGTGAGATCTGTGGAGAAGCGACGCCCGCTTTCAGTAAGAACCCAGCAAGTACATTTGACCAATAAAAACGAGAATAATGACATAACTGCGAGATGGACGCGTTTAATGCTGCACTGCGGAACATTCCAGGCAAAGCAGCTACTCGGTAAAGGTACACGGCGCACCTTTAAATCGTGGCACGATTTACTCATTTTCCCATTAGTAAATACCGTATTTTCCAGACTATAAGTCACATCTTTTTTCATAGTTTTGGCCGGGGTTCGACTTATACTTATATTTATACTTATATACTTATACTCCGGAGTGACTTATATGTGATATTATTTGTTATTTTCACACTTGCAACCGCATTTCATGCTCCAGTGCGACTCATATATGTTTTTCTTCTCTATTATGCATTTTTTTGCCTGGTGCGGCTTATACTCCGGTGCGACTTATAGTCCAGTAAATACGGTATGTATAAAAAGCCGGTCGAAACTTTATTTTAACCCATTCATTTGTATTAGTATCTTTTTACAGTGCAGTGACCGAGCCGTGCATTTTCCCCTCAGACTTTCCCCTTATTCCCGCTCGAAGCAGGAAGAAGAGGGGTCGAGGGGGGGAGCCAGCGCGCCCGGGGGGAGGCGTGGTTCTGTCTTTTGCAGCGCCGGGACAGAGTTTGAGGCGTCGGACCAAAGTCACAGCGGCGGCGGCGGAGTCACCATGGAGGCGCGTCCCGTGGCAGACACCGGGTGAGTTTAAAACATGTGCGTGGGGGCAAACCCGGGGGGGGGGGGCACGCTTAGCTCCGAGTGTGCGGCGTGGAGAAGTCTGAAGTCTGAGGGGGGGAAGGTCGGGGAGTGAGCAGAGCAAGAGGTGGAGGAGGGGGAAGCTGCCAAAGATCACAAAACAGATGTGGTGACTCATGGGCTAATATATAGGTCAGTGTTAGAGGGTCGCTTTGTACAGTGTTTGACCAAAAAAAAAAAAAAACATTTGTAATTCGAATGGAATTTGGAACGTTTGGACAGGATTTAGTCAGTTTGGAACTTAGTCCTTGTTTAAAGCAGGTTTAGTCCTTGTTTGGACCAGGTTTTGTCCTTGTTTAGACAAAGTTTTGTCCTTGTTTAGACCAGGTTTTGTCCTTGTTTAGACAAAGTTTTTTCCTTGTTTAGACCAGGTTTTGTCCTTGTTTAGACAAAGTTTTTTCCTTGTTTAGACCAGGTTTAGCCCTGGTTTAGCCCTGGTTAAGCCCTGGATTAGTCTAGGTTTATTCCTGGTTTAGCCCTGGTTTAGCCCTGGTTTAGCCCTGGTTTAGCCCTGGTTTAGTCCTGGTTTAGACCTGGTTTAGTCCTGGTTTAGACCTAGTTTAGACCTGGTTTAGCCCTGGTTTAGTCCTGGTTCAGAGGAATGCGCTGAAAGGCTGATTTTCATAACTTATAAAACAGATGTAACTTTGTGGGAACGCGAGACATATTTTCCGTCAGATGTTAAACCTCTGAAGTTTTAATCAAAATATCTTTCATCCAGTGAATAAAGCGTCTTTATGGCCAGAAAAACGCACCTGTTTCTGTCACAAAGAATCTGAAACATGGGATTAAACGTGGCTTCTCTTCGACTCCCACACGTTTGACTTTGGCGAGGGTCAAACGAGGGCGGCTCCAGGTGTTTACGCTGAACACGTCTGCTGCGTCTCCCATAGCAACACAACGACATAACGACACACACAGTTACACACTGTCTGCAGTACGACAACAACGACACACACAGTTACACACTGTCTGCAGTACGACAACAACGACACACACAGTTACACACTGTCTGCAGTACGACAACAACGACACACACAGTTACACGCTGTCTGCAGTACGACAACAACGACACACACAGTTACACGCTGTCTGCAGTACGACAACAACGACACACACAGTTACACGCTGTCTGCAGTACGACAACAACGACACACACAGTTACACGCTGTCTGCAGTACGACAACAACGACACACACAGTTACACGCTGTCTGCAGTACGACAACAACGACACACACAGTTACACGCTGTCTGCAGTACGACAACAACGACACACACAGTTACACGGTGTCTGCAGTACGACAACGACACACACAGTTACACGCTGTCTGCAGTACGACAACAACGACACACACAGTTACACGCTGTCTGCAGTACGACAACAACGACACACACAGTTACACGCTGTCTGCAGTACGACAACAACGACACACACAGTTACACGCTGTCTGCAGTACGACAACAACGACACACACAGTTACACGCTGTCTGCAGTACGACAACAACGACACACACAGTTACACGGTGTCTGCAGTACGACAACGACACACACAGTTACACGCTGTCTGCAGTACGACAACAACGACACACACAGTTACACGGTGTCTGCAGTACGACAACAACGACACACACAGTTACACGGTGTCTGCAGTACGACAACAACGACACACACAGTTACACGCTGTCTGCAGTACGACAACAACGACACACACAGTTACACACTGTCTGCAGTACGACAACGACACACAAAGTTACACACTGTCTGCAGTACGACAACGACACACACAGTTACACGCTGTCTGCAGTACGACAACAACGACACACAAAGTTACACACTGTCTGCAGTACGACAACAAGACACACACAGTTACACGCTGTAAACAAGGTCTAAACCAGGTCTAAATCAGGTCTAAATCAGGTCTAAATCAGGTCTAAACCAGATCTAAACCAGGTCTAAACCAGGTCTAAACCAGATCTAAACCAGGTCTAAATCAGGTCTAAACCAGGTCTAAATCAGATCTAAACCAGGTCTAAATCAGATCTAAACCAGGTCTAAATCAGGTCTAAACCAGGTCTAAATCAGGTCTAAATCAGGTCTAAATCAGGTCTAAATCAGGTCTAAACCAGGTCTAAATCAGGTCTAAATCAGGTCTAAATCAGGTCTAAATCAGGTCTACACCAGGTCTAAATCAGGTCTAAATCAGGTCTAAACCAGGTCGAGCTGGGTTGAAAAAATCGATTTTCCGATTTTTAATCGATTCGCATATTAATGACCGATTATCGATTCGTACGTCAAAAGACCGTTTTTTTTTTATTTTATTTTTTATTAAAATTCTTTTCTACATTTCCCTCAGTGAACTTCAATCTACCTTCAAGAAAGATAATTCAGGACTCCTGGATGATCTTTCTTGAAGGTAGATTGACCCTTAACCTTTTCATCAGTCTTCCATCAGTAACTACCAATACTTGTAAGAGTTGCTGTTTAATATTGATATAATACTAGTTTTAATATGTTGCTTCTCTACACAGTCATGAAGTGAAGGAAACGGTTTAAATACATTTTTCATTTTTAATAACATTAACCCCCGGATCGAATCGAAATCGGATCGAATCGGAAATCAGATTGAAATCGGAGCGAATCGGATGGAATCTGAGAAATCGGAAAAAAACGATTTTGAAACATAAAAATCTTAATCGAATCAATTCTTGAAATTTGAATTGAAACCCAGCTCTAAAACCAGGTCTAAACCAGGACTAAACCAGGTCTAAATCAGGTCCAAACCCAGACCAAACCAGGTCTAAACCAAGACTAAACAGAGACTAAACCAAAACTAAACCAGGTCTAAATCAGGTCTAAACGTTGAGTGCTAAAAAAAAAACGAGCAGCGATATTGAGCAGTCGTTGGACAAATCTGCTGGATTTATTTAGATATTTCAGACTGGTTTCAAGTTTTGTTTTCTAATTTGATGTAAAATATAATTGAAATATCGAAGACAGACCGATACTGGGCCGATACTTTCACCTTCTGGACTCTTAGTTTGAATCGTATCGGCCGTAATTCACCAGCACCGGCCGATATCTAGTCAGACAGAAAGCTTTATTTTAACACTATTATCCCAAATAATATGGGCAGTAAATGAGTTTGTGGTCATTTAAAATCACACGCATTGGGAAAAAGAGAAGTTGTCTGCCACTGAAACCGCGAAAAACCTCATATCCGTCAATCTCGCTGAAAAATCTGAATTTTCTCCACGTTCATTCATT
Organism: Eucyclogobius newberryi; assembly: GCF_026437365.1. NCBI lineage: Eukaryota > Metazoa > Chordata > Actinopteri > Gobiiformes > Gobiidae > Eucyclogobius > Eucyclogobius newberryi. The sequence goes on from NW_027315846.1 coordinate 5,312,869, forward strand.
CGGATCGCCAGAATAAACACCCAAATTGACATTTTAATCCAGAATTTGTCATTTTAAGCAGTTTTTCGTCCCGTGTAACGCCTGTGTGTCTGTTCTGTGTGAGATCAGCCGTTCACAGAGTCAATGGTTCATCTGCTGACTATAAAAGAAGGACAGAGTCAGCTGACCGCGCAGTTATTCACCGTGAACTCATGGCCCTGACTCGTAACACGTGATGTCCCATTTTGTCACAGTTTAGTTTCGTTGTTTGTGTTTCCACTTTCCCCCGAAACACTTATTTTTGGCCTATTTCCCGGTTAAAATGGCGACACTATTTTTAAAACCGGTTGATTTTTGTCCACTTAAAAGCTCCCGGGCAGTCGAAACGCAAAAAGAAAACTACATTCCTCTTATTTCAAGGACAAATCAATCATTCTGGGACGAATCGGGGTCAGTTTGTTCTTCAAAGCCAAAGATAAATTTAAAAAACAAGGCGTAAAGTCACAAACAGGACTTTCCTCTGCATTCTGCCCTCTGACCTTTGTACTTAAAGGGGCCGTGACATGTTTTTACCATTTTCTAATTTTGGTGTATTTATACCTGTCGTACATAGAAATTATAGTTTTACACCAATCGAGCAGGTATTTGTGGAGAAAACGTTGAACAATCTGTAGAAAATGACAGGAAGTGACATCACACCAGGAACACTCAATCCAGTCAAAGTTTATGCAGTATTTACACAAAAGAAACAACATAAATTCATCAAAATAAAGTCGCTCTCATATATTTGTATTCGTCAAATTGAAAGAATTGTGACATTAGACTATAAAAAAAAAAAAACATTAGATGAGTTTTTTCCCAGTGTTTGCTGGGTAATTTCCTTGCGTGATCTCATCAATTACAAACAGGAAGTGAAATTATAAACCTTAAAAATGTGCTTTTTCTGGGATAAAACTTCAAAATATATTTCCCTCAACTGCATTTTAGCTCAGAGAGTCTTCTGACCTGTAGGGGGCGCTTTAATTTGTTGAATTACTGTTTAAAATGTCCCAAAAGTGTGTTTCTTTGTGTAAATTCTGCATCAACTTTGACTGGAATAAGTTTCCACAGTGTGATGTCACTTCCTCCTTTTCTGATGAACATTTTCTCCACAAACACTTGCTCGATTCATATAAAACTATAATCTATGTGTACAACAGGTATAAATGCACCAACAAAAGTCAAAATTAGAACATCGTAAAAACCTGTCAGAGGCACTTTAAGTAATACAAGAATCACATGCGTTTCATGTTTGCACCGAAAGAGCAGGAACGTGTACTTTCCACAGCGCTACACGTTTGAAGTACTGAAAAGTAGCAGTACTTTTAGGGTGCTATACATCTACACAAGGCGTTGCTAAATGATGGATGTTACAGCAATGGCTAAAGCAACGATCAATATCGCAACAAACTCAGTGTAAGCAAGGCAAAGTTTACACAAGGCAATTCAAAGTGCTTCACAGCAGGAAAAATGCATTAAAATCACAAAGATATTACACAGACAGAAATACAAATAAAATTAACTAAATTAAAAATAAAGATAAAAAACACCTAGCCACAAAGAGTAACGTGTTTTCGGAGTCCAACTGTCATGTATCGCAATAACGCCAACGTTCTCCACCGGACAGATGTCGTTTTTTAATAGTCAAAGTTAAGTTTAATGAGTCATTTCCTTATAAAGTTCAAATTTAGCTCTGTTTTTGGAGTTTGACTTGTAAATAATTGAAGCGTGCGCATTTTTGTTTTAATACAACTGTAATTATTGTGTTAAAAAGTATTCTAAAACGTTGCAATGACATCGATATCAGTTATATTTACTTGAGTAGCATTTTCAAGAAGTTGTGCTCGGAGTAAAGTTTATATACTGTATACTTTTACTGTTACTTGAGTAAAAGTGGGTTCCTCTTTCCACTGTGAGTACATTTACCAATGACTAAAGCTTTATGTCACCGTATGAAATGATTTGTTTTTTGCTCCGCTCCTTTAGATATGAACAATAATGTACAATAAAAATACCGTATTTTCCGGACTATAAGTCACACATTTTTTCATAGTTTTGTCCGGGGTGCCCCTTATACTTATATACTTATACTCCGGAGCGACTTATATGTGATATTATTTGTTATTTTCATGCTTGAAACCGTATCTCATACTCCAGTCCAACTTATATGTTTTTTTCTTCTATATTATGCATTTTTTGGCTGGTGCGACTTATACTCCAGCGCGACTTATAGTCCGGAAAATACGGTAAGCAGTAGTAGTAGTAGTCAACTATGAAAATAATCGTTAGTTACAGCCGTAAATTCCATGCAATGTCCAAATATGGTAAAACGGCTCATTATTATTATTATTATTTGAGCCGTAAACACGTTATTGTCCGAAGTTCCTCTCTTTTTCTTGTATTTTAAACCCCGTTTCGTTGTGTTTCGCAGGCAGCCCCGCCCTTTAATCGCCCTCGCTTCTCCTCCGTCTCCCATGTCTCCCTCCGCCAACCCGTCCCGACCATTCCGACCCAAACCCCCACCGCCTCCCACCCCCAAACCGCCCGCCACCAGCTCCCCTCGCTCTCCGTCGCTCAAAACCCCCTGCTTCAACCCTCCCCCGAACCTGCCCCCGCCTCTGTCCCCCACGCCCGCCAGCCCGACCTCGCCCGCCAGCACGACGCCCGAAACGCCGGCCGACCCTTCCAGCGCCGCCGCGTTCGACCCGTTGACGTCGCCGGAAGCGTCGGGGCCGGGTCTGATGGACAAGGTTTGGCAAAGCGCTTCGACGTGGCGGACGGGACTGAGTCAAGAGCGGGTTTTCGGGATCCTGAAGGAGGAACTGCCCGGGGTAAAGTGGATCTCGTCGTTTTGCAGTTGCATTTTGATCATTGTAATTGTTTGTTGGACTTTACAGACTCTAAATCCTGTTTAAACACAAAGACAGTGGCGGGAGTGAGTCTGAAAGTCCAGATTTTCAGTAATAACACAGTTTATCTGTGAATATTCTCTCTAAAGAAGCTTTCAGTCACAATGTTTCAACCTTTATTTGGTTGTATGTAAAAGGTGTCAATGTGCAATAATAGAAATAATCATTTGACTTGTTGACTGATCGAAAATCGTGTTTATTCACAGTTAATTTAACTCCAAAAAGGACAATCGACATGAAAAAACAGGGCATTTTTGACAAATGAATTGAATACAATGAAATGAATACAATATGGTTTCATTTTTCTTCTAAGTTTTCTAGGAATATTTGAATTAAAAAGAAAAGAAAAAAACAGGCCAGTCGAATATAAACTACACTTGTATCAACTTTGTGTAAGAGCAGATATTTGTACTTTTTACTCAAATTTAGATTTTGAGTTCAAGTCTTGGCTTTGAGCAAACAAAAATATAAATATAAAAACTGTCGAAATATTGAGACGTTGAATGACTTTTACTTTTTAATCCAAACATTTTAAACACATACTTCCAATACTTTTACTGAGCAGATTTCTATGTGCTACTTTTACTTGGTCCTGTGTAAGTAACTACATTAAGTACTTCTTCCACGCCTGCTGCCTTCAAATATGAATTGTCTTTTTTTTTTTAAACAATAAAAACATACATAGAACATAAATAAATTAATAAATAATAATAATAATAAATAAAATAGTGGAATGAATATAATATAGTAAAACAAAATATGATAAAATAAGTAAAAAATAATAAATACAATTAAATTAATAAAAAAAAAAGATAAATAAAATAAAGTAGAATGAAATATAATAAACAAAAAAAGAAAAGAACAGAGCTGGGCAGAACCATAGAGAACTCATGAAAAAAATAAAACAGTAAAAACATACATAGAACATAAACAAATTAATAATAATAATAATAATAATAATAATAATGATAATAATAATAAATAAAATAGTCAAATGAATATAATAGTAAAATAAAATACAATAAAATAAAATATGTAAAAAATAATAAATACAATTCATTTAATTTAAAAAAAAGATAAATAAAATAAAGTGGAATGAAATATAATTTAAAACGAAAAACAAAAAACAGAGCTGAGCAGGACCATAGAGAACTCATGAGAAAAATAAAACAATAAAAACATACATAGAACATAAATACAAATTAATAGTAATAATAATAATAAATAAAGATAAATAAAGAATAAAAGTAGATAAGTAAGTTGGCATTAAGTCCCATTTTGTCCATTGTTTGTCAAATTTGTTTATTTTCAAATTGAGTCCGTGCTCCAAGTGTCGTACTCAATGACACAACAGCAGTGTTTGTTTGATGTGGCTCTACTCCTGCTGCCTGTGTGTGTGTGTGTGTGTGTGTGTGCGTGCGTGCGTGCGTGTGTGTTTTCCCTCTGACATCTGTGTGTGTGTGTGTGTGTTTTCCCTCTGACATCTGTGTGTGTGTGTGTGTGTGTGTTTTCCCTCTGACATCTGTGTGTGTGTGTGTGTGTGTGTGTGTGTGTGTTTTCCCTCTGACATCTGTGTGTGTGTGTGTGTGTGTGTGTTTTCCCTCTGACATCTGTGTGTGTGTGTGTGTGTGTGTGTTTTCCCTCTGACATCTGTGTGTGTGTGTGTGTGTGTGTGTTTTCCCTCTGACATCTGTGTGTGTGTGTGTGTGTGTGTTTTCCCTCTGACATCTGTGTGTGTGTGTGTGTTTTCCCTCTGACATCTGTGTGTGTGTGTGTGTGTTTTCCCTCTGACATCTGTGTGTGTGTGTGTGTGTTTTCCCTCTGACATCTGTGCCCGTGTGTGTGTCGACATTCTCAGGTCTTCCTGGTTCACGGCGCAGACGAGACGAGCATGACGCTGTCGGTCCGAGCGCGCGACCCACACGAGCCGGCGGTGCAGAGCCTGACGGTGAAACGTCACGGGACATGTACGAACTTTCAATCATAAAAACACAAAACAATGCATTCCAGTGACGCGATGCATTCCAGTGACCTCAGAACATCGTGAGCTTCACACGTTTGAAACTGAGCTGTAGAATCTGCTGTTTGACATTGAAAAGCAGATGTTTTGGCCTGGTTTGTGGTCCATATCTCTGTGATTACTCATTTCTCTGACGGCGCAATGGAGCACACCGTTCCGGAAGTACATTCAAGTTCAAATACCGTATTTTCCGGACTATAAGTCGCACCAGCCAGAAAATGCATAATAGAGAAGAAAAAAACTCATATAAGTCACACCGGGTTGCAAATGTGAAAATAACAAATAATCACAGTCGCTCCGGAGTAAAAGTATATGAGTATAAATATAAGTATAAGTCGCACCCCGGCCAAAACTATGAAAAAACGTATAGTCCGGAAAAGACGGTATTAAGAGTTAAAACGCACAGCGGAGGCTAAGCAGCTCTGTGGTGGTAACTATTGTCCATAACGTGCTTCTTTTCAGCCCAAAATACACATATAAAACTTAAAAATTGAAGAAAATGTGTTATTAACTGACGTGTTACAACGGGAGCTTTACCTCAGCCAATCAGAGCAGCCGTACAGAGCCAGGCTCCGTTTTCTAGTGACGGCTCTAAAGATGTAGAAAATCCAAAAAACAATATTATCAATGTTTCCGATATAGTTCCCACCTCTTATGGCAACAGTGTTTGTTTTTCATCACTCTTGCACCCATGGACGATGCAAGTAAGACATGTCTGTGTTTCCTCTCACAGTTCTCCATTTGGACGGCTCCTTCCTGGTTTTTGACGACATCTTTAAACTCGTCTCGTTCTACTGTGTCAGCAGGTAATGGAAACACGCCGAAAACACCACACGCTCTACAATCTGTTCTATTAACACCAACGATAATAAGCAGTCGGGATTTTAGCATTGAGGGGCAAAAAACGCTCAAAACACAACCAAAACATGGAAAGAGCTGCTGGAATCTGGAACAATCTAGAACTAGACGAATCCAACCAATGTAAAAGTCTGCAACTCTGATAAATATTTAGTTTGTGCCGATAAAAATTGAGTAAACCGTTACGCTACAGTTGTAATGCCACAGTTGTAACGCTACGGTTGTAACGCCACGGTTGTAACGCTACAGTTGTAACGCTACAGTTGTAATGCCACAGTTGTAACGCTACGGTTGTAACGCTACGGTTGTAACGCTGCGGTTGTAACGCTACGGTTGTAACGCTGCGGTTGTAACGCTACGGTTGTAACGCTGCGGTTGTAACGCTTCGGTTGTAACGCTACGGTTGCAACGCTACGGTTGTAACGCTACGATTGTAACGCTACGATTGTAACGCTACGATTGTAACGCTACAGTTGTAATGCAACAGTTGTAATGCCACAGTTGTAACGCTAGAAAAACAGATGAACAACAGGAACACTGCAGCTAACATCACATGTATCACTGACACAGACTTTGGGATCGTACACAAGTTTATTTCATTACCTTTCTCTCCTTAAATAAGATGTTTTTGAGTGCGTTTGTTGAGGAAGTTCATTGTTATTTGGCAGTTGAACTGTCCAAAATTTCAAGCAAACAAGCTAGCTAAGCTCTGCCGCAACAACGGAGAAACTACTTTCAGTGCATTTTGCTGTATAAAGTATTAATTTGAGCGAAACAACAGCTTCGTGGGCAAAAATAGGCTGAAAAAGAGCCTGAAACTTTTTAGAGGTATAGTCCTGTTCTAGTCCTCGTTCAGCCCTGATCTAGAGCAGGTTTAGCCCTGATCTAGAGCAGCTTTAACCCTGATCTAGAGCAGGTTTAGCCCTGATCAAGAGCAGCTTTAGCCCTGATCTAGAGCAGGTTTATAGCCCTGATCTAGAGCAGCTTTAGCCCTGATCTAGAGCAGGTTTATAGCCCTGATCTAGAGCAGCTTTAGCCCTGATCTAGAGCAGCTTTAGCCCTGATCTAGAGCAGGTTTAGCCCTGATCTAGAGCAGCTTTAACCCTGATCTAGAGCAGGTTTAGCCCTGATCAAGAGCAGCTTTAGCCCTGATCTAGAGCAGGTTTATAGCCCTGATCTAGAGCAGCTTTAGCCCTGATCTAGAGCAGGTTTATAGCCCTGATCTAGAGCAGCTTTAGCCCTGATCTAGAGCAGCTTTAGCCCTGATCTAGAGCAGGTTTAACCCTGATCTAGAGCAGGTTTAGCCCTGATCAAGAGCAGCTTTAGCCCTGATCTAGAGCAGGTTTACCCCTGATCTAGAGCATGTTTACCCCTGATCTAGAGCAGGTTCAGCCCTGATCTAGAGCAGCTTTACCCCTGATCTAGGGCAGGTTTACCCCTGATCTAGAGCAGCTTTAGCCCTGATCTAGAGCAGGTTTACTTTGTGGTTCAGTTCTAGTTTAGTGCTGATTGTGATGCAGTGAATGTGTGAACTCAACCACCCTCAATAAACTATTTGTTATAGTTGCTTATCAGACGGGGCTTACCGTTTTGTCGTCCTTCTCTGATTCAGGGACGTCCTTCCTGTGTCGCTGAGGTTTCCCAGGGCCATCGCCACGGCAACGGACAGAGAGGCGCTCGAGGTCATTGCAGCCGCTGGAAAAGGTAAACACAGCTGAATGGGGAAGGTCGGACTAATAAACGAAGGTCAAGTTCACAGTGCGCAATGTTACGACAATGTCCTCTACAAGTAATGCTGTTTGGGGCGATAAAGTGCAGTAGTTTTGTGTATATATATTACAATGATCATTTATAATCATTAACTGGACAATACAGACTCAACAAGACAAAACACATGTCACATACCTTTAAAAACAAAGACAGCAACATTATTATAGAATATCAAAAAAGAGTAAATTATTGCTGATTTTTATTAATAATTCTCTTCATTCATAAATATTTTCAATCCAGAAGCCATTAGCCACAATTTTAAACCTTTATTTTGCTGATAATGTAATTGAAATGTCTAATTACATATTATAATATATCTTTTGACAAGTGGACAACTGAAATAATCATTGCCATGACCTAAAAACCCAATGAAATCTGAAATACGTGTCCTTCAGGACTAGAACACAACTAGAACACAACTAGAACAGGACTGGAACACAACTAGAACAGGACTAGAACAGGACTAGAACAGGACTAGAACAGGACTGGAACACAACTAGAACAGGACTAGAACAGGACTTGAACAGGACTGGAACAGGACTGGAACAGGACTAGAACAGGACTGGAACAGGACTAGAACAGGACTGGAACACAACTAGAACAGGACTAGAACAGGACTTGAACAGGACTGGAACAGGACTGGAACAGGACTAGAACAGGACTGGAACAGGACTAGAACAGGACAAGAACAGGACTAGAACAGGACTAGAACAGGACTAGAACAGGACTGGAACAGGACTAGAACAGGACTGGAACAGGATTGGAACCGGACTTGAACAGGACTGGAACAGGACTGGAACAGGGCTAGAACAGGACTGGAACAGAACTGGAACAGGACTGGAACAGGACGGGAACAGGACGGGAACAGGACTAGAACAGGATTGGAACAGGACTGGAACAGGACGGGAACAGGACGGGAACAGGACTAGAACAGGACTAGAACAGGACTAGAACCGGACTAGAACAGGACTGGAACCGGACTGGAACAGGACGGGAACAGGACTAGAGCAGGACTAGAGCAGGACTAGAGCAGGACTAGAACAGGACTAGAACAGGATTGGAACCGGACTAGAACAGGATTGGAACAGGACTGGAACAGGACTAGAACAGGATTGGAACAGGACTGGAACAGGACTAGAACTGGCCTCAAACCAGGATCAATCAAGGTCAAGTGATAATGCAGTTTTTAGAGCAACATTTGTAGACGTAAGGCCAATTTTTACCATTACCTACGTTCAATTCTCAGACTTAAATAACTGAGGCCTTTTTGCGTGGAGTGTGCATGTTCTCCCTGCGTCCGTGACCGTTTTCTGTGGCTGCTCTAGTTTTCTCTACCACTAAGAACGTACAACAGAGTCACCACTCGAGCCGTTACACTCCAGTAAAAGTGTGACTTTTCAGATTTAAGAGAACGATCAATGAAAAGAATGCAATGGGAATAGAGCGCTTTGCAATCCAAAGCGGCTGCGTTCACGCTCTCTCAGACGGAGGCCAGGGTTCTATGTAACTCTATGGGAGATTTAATCATTCACAAATGTTGAATCTTATCATTGTTTGGTCGAGATTGGCTCCGTAAATTTGCCACATCGGGCGCTTTCAACTGAGAGGAAAAAAATCACGTCTTGGGAGTTGAACAATGGCACCTCTTTCTGACGCAATCGTGAGGAAATAGATTCACTTTTGTTTATCTTTGCTGTCAGAGAGGACGCTGAACTTTGTGCCAGTTTTTGTTTCATGAACGGCTCGGTAATTACAGAGACGTGAACCACAAACCAGGTCAGCAAATCTGCAAATCCGACAGTTAAACGGTGAATGTGATGTCGTCTTTGCTGCTTTCAGACTTCTGGACATCCGACCTGCATCTCCAATCAAAGGTGGACGGCGGCGGCGGCGGGGAACCGAGCGGAACCTATTTGCACCTGAATCCAATTGTCGTCGCGGGAAACCCCATTAGACGAGACGAGCCCGATGCATCTGCCTCCGAAGCTGACGCGACTGCCTCCCAGAACGCCGCCGCGTCGCCGCTGCCCAACGGGGACGCCCCGGAGAAGGTCGACCCGGAGGTCAGGGGTCACGACAAACCCCACCGCGGCTCGGAGATGAAATACAAGCGCCCGCCGCCACGACGACCGCCCAGCGTTTCTGGCGGGATGGGCCTCTTGTTTTCGAGCGCTCCGTCAACACAAGCGCCCGCTACAGCCGATAGAAAGGACGAAGCCAAAGCGGTCGAGGAGAAAAACGAGAAAAAGCCCACGGCGAATGCCCCGTCGCGGCCCCCTATGCCTCAGAGCAGAGCGGGCCCGCCACTGCCTCGCGCTCCCCTCCGCTCCTCCAGGAAAAGCAGCGACGGAGAGAGAGAACGGGCGGAGGGGACGGAGAGAGAGAAGGGACATCATTTGACGAAGCAGGATGAAAAAGAGGGGGCAGTCGGAGCGGAGCCGGGAGAGTTGAGTGAAAGAATCGGGCCAGGGCGATCGGAAAAGGAGAGCGGTTGCCAACAGCAACGGGAAGAGGTGGACGCGGGGAAGGATGCGACGGAGGGGAAACAAAAATCTTCGGTGGTCAAGAAACCGAGTCGCCCGGTGCCGCCGCCGAGACGCAAACCGCAGGCCCCCGAGTCGCCGGCGGGTCCGACCCAGGCGGGGGCAGCGGGGGGTCCAGGGGGAGCGAGCAGGCTGCCCCCGCCATCGCCGGGACGCCGGCCCGACGTGTCGCTGTACTCGCCGCAGGGGGGCGCCGTCCTGGTGACGGACGCAGACTCGGCCTCCACCAGCAGCACAGACGAGGAGGCGGAGGCACCGGACCAAAGGTCAGATCAGAGTTCAACACCATTAGAGCTTTTGTGGTTCTAAAATGGTTCTAAGGTAAAAGGGCCGCGGCGATTAATCGATTAATTGTGATGAGTCGACAACAACAAAATGATCATAGTCGTATTTGATCATCATAATTGTAATCTGGACTCTAAAACAAACGGGATAAGACCTTTATTTAACAATTATAGCAGCAATATTCAATCGAAATTTCAAATTTGTTATCAATAATACACAAATGTTCTCAATATAGAAGCTTTCAGTCACCAGATTTCAACCTTTATTTGGTTAAAAATATGTTTAAAGAGTCTACATGTGCAAATCGAAAAAACTAATCGACTTCAACTACTAAAATAATTGTTAATTGCAGCCTTATTTGGCAATCAATTAAAAATGTAGCGAGCATTGTAGTCCTTTAGTTCTATATTATGCTTAATTATGTTTTTGGGGGGTTTTCAGCTACAATGGGATTCATTTTTTAACATTTTAGAACTCTCTCTTTACATCTATATAAATACATTTGGGCTACACTCTTTATTTCCATGACAACGCTTGTAATGCCCTCTAGTGGCAGCGATGGGTAATGCTCCATGTTAAAATGTGCAGCAAAGCTATTCACGGCCTGATTCCTCTGGCTCGATGCTGCACTCCCGACTATGAAACCAGCCTCAGTTGTGTTGCTCGTCTGCAGTTGCGGTCCGGAGAGCCGCAGCCCTAAACCCAGAGTGAAGCGGACCCCCACCACGGTGATCCTGGACCGGGCGCGGCACCGTCTGTCCACCGTCCTCACGGGGCTCATCAGCCACGACCGACGCCTCACGCAGAAGATCGTGGAGCTCGCGCGGGACCCATCCAGCTACTTCGGCAATCTGGTGAGAGTGGTCTTTATGTGGTGGTTACGTAAACTCAGGATACATACTGTATTTTCCGGGCTATAAGTCGCACCAGCCAAAAAATGCATAATAGAGAAGAAAAAACATATATAAGTCGCACTGGAGTATAAGTCGCATTTTGGGGAAGATTAATTTGATAAAATCCAAGACCAAGAACAGACATTTCATCTTGAAATACAGTTTAAAATAATAACAGATGAGAGAACATGGTGAATAGGTGTACGTATGCTAACGCTAACACCTTCAGCTACGTGAGTAGTGTCTGGTATGTTAACGTAACATATGAACAGTTATTCAGATAACTATAGCATAAAGAACATGCTAACAAGTTTACCAAAGCATCAGTTTTACCCCAAATCACTAAATCCATTGAATTCTTCTTCCTCTGTGTCACTTCTAAACAACTCCACAAACTCCAGAGGAAGTGTAGATTCTTCTTCTGCGTCGCTTAGAGACTAGAGCGCCCTCTTGTGGCTGCCAGTGTGAAAACGACAAATAATATCACAGTCGCTCTTGAGTATAAGTCGGCCAAAACTATGTAAAAAGGTACCACGTATAGAATGGAAAAAACTCCAAAAAATACTTTTTGGAGTTTTTAAACATGTTATAACGTTGTTCCCACACCAAAAACATACTTAGAGTTAGATTTGGTCATGTTTATTTAATGAATCCTGTTTACGAGGTCATCTTCTCTGCTCCTTCTCTGAGCCTCACAAAAACACTTGGTTTCAAATTTCACCACTTTTTGACGTCATAGGCGGACTGTCCAGAAAGTCCACAAATCATCGCCAGACTCGTCTTGAGCGTTTCTTTCCTCCACTCACATTAGCATGTCGGGGGAAGCTATTTTCTTCTCCGCGGCCATTCTCTCTGCTGCCAGTAGATGGAACGCTAACACAAATCTTGATGAGGGAACACGTGAGAAAGTCATGTGTTGGTTGTACTTTATTTCTTTAGGTTTCAAAACATGAGACGCCAACGTAAAAGGCACTCAAGGGCACCTTCAAAGGCCAATAACCACAAAAAAGAAATATAAATATGTTTGTTTGGGGTTTTTATATATGTGGGTTTGAGATTTCTTTTTATGCTTCATGTGCCCTGGAGTTTTTTTCCTTTTTTATCAAACAAAAAACTAATAAATTAAGACAAATTTAAATGTCTCCATCCAATTTCTCCATCAGAATTACAGAAGAAGATGTTTTAAAGGCCTATATCTTTCAAAATCATCTTCGTTCTAAAGCTTTTTGACCTCAATGTAATGACTAAAAGCGATCTCCGGAGCTCAGAATGCTCCGTTCCACCGTGTGACATCACTAGGTGTCCTGCAGTCACCTTCATCAGACGCATCGACACTCAAAATGCCTTCACTAACGGGCATCTCGACCTTGAAACTAGCAGCTGCTGTTGTTAGCTCAATAAAGGTGGTACATTTAAACAGTTTTCCTTCTCACGTTGCAGATAGACGTCCTCGTGTCCTATTTAAACCGCACACTTTATCCCTGTTTTTTTAGACGTAGCACTTCCTTCCTTCTTCCCGAAATAGCCCAAGCGAGGTCAGCTTCTCGGCTTCAGACCTACTTTGCGAGACGGAAAGGCTCGAGGGTCTCACTGCTCTGATTGTGCCATGTGCTCAGGTAAAGGAGCACCGCACGTTCACCCTGGAGACCATGTCGAGACACGCCTCGCCTACCGAGCTGCTGCAGGAGATCAGGCAGATGATGACTCAGCTGAAGATCTACCTGCTGCAGAGCACGGAGCTGCACGCCATGATGGAGCAGCAGCACCTGTACGCGCAGGACAAACTCGGTAACGTCTGAAGCACTGACAAAACAACAGCCAGATGCAAAGAGAAATTACATACGGTCGGTCGATCATTCTTCAGTAAACTAGAGAGTAAACTAGACATTCAATGTCCTTTGATTCGGTGCAACATAAAACAATGAACAATGATAAAAAAGAACATAATATATTTAAAAAGGGCATGCATTAAAGATCTATTCTAATCTACTATAAGATATATATATATATATATATATATATATATGTATATGTATATGTATATATATATATATATATATATATATATGTCGGTGTAATCCCTCATTCGTCCAGGCGTGTTCCATAGTAGAAAAAGCTTCAGTTGTAGTCATCTGGACTCAGTTAGAAAAAATAGACGTTTCGACTCTCATCCAAGAGTCATTGTCAATAAAAGAATTTAGATCGAGAACTCCGATATTAATACTGTTCTGAGGTAAGACCCGCCCATTGGGCGGAGCCTTCCTGAAGTAGAAGGAGTTGTTTGTTTCAACAGAAACTCCCCCCTTGTATCTACCGAGCTAGCCTATTCAGAATTTTAATGGGCTATTAGAATCCTCTTTGTCTTTGTGAGACCCTGGCTCAACCACCCTGAGTACCTGATTAGCATCTAAATGTCCTGGTCCTGGTCCTCTACCTTTCCAGGGGTTCAGTATTCCATTATAGATACCAGGAAGATTGAATCTGAGCCCTCCATTTCTGTTTAAAGAAGACAGTGAGGTGAAGGTTTTAAGCAGGGAGAAAAGATGGTTTGAAAGAGGAGTCAAGGAAGCTATTTTTGTTAAAAAAGAAAGACCTTCTTTAAACAGAAATGGAGGGCTAAGATTTAATCTTCCTGTTATTTATAATGGGATACTGAACCCCTGGAAAGGTAGAGGACCAGGACCAGGACATGTAGATGCTAAGCAGGTACTCAGGGTGGTTGAGCCAGGGTCTCACAAAGACAAAGAGGATTCTAATAGCCCATTAAAATTCTGAATAGGCTAGCTCGGTAGATACAAGGGGGGAGTTTCTGTTGAAACAAACAACTCCTTCTACTTCAGAAAGGCTCCGCCCAATGGGCGGGTCTTACCACAGAACAGTATTAATATCGGAGTTCTCGATCTAAATTCTTTTATTGACAATGACTCTTGGATGAGAGTCGAAACGTTTATTTTTTCTAACTGAGTCCAGATGACTACAACTGAAGCTTTTTCTACTATATATATATATATATATATATATATATATATATTATATATATTTTTAATAAATAAAAGAAAAAAAGAAAAAAAAACAATACATTTTTAATTTTTTTTATTTTTAAAATAAATAAATAATAATAAAAAAATGGAAAAAAATAAGAAATAAAATTTTAGTGTTATGATTATTGTATTAAAAAAACACGATTATTGAGACTATGACCAATTTTCTTTAATTTTTATGGTACTGTTCCTCAAGTGTGTGAGCGGCTTTACAAAGCTGAACTTTCCAGACAAAACAGCCAAACAGCCAGATAAAATAGTTCTTTACATTTAGGTCTGTTTAGATAGATTGAATTGAAAAGACAATTTTGCCTCTAAAATCGTCAGAATTTTTTTTTTTCATTTTACGATTATATTACACCTGAATAATCACGATTGTTGATTAACTGAATGTGTATAATCTTAACGTCCTTAACTGACGTGGACAAATTATTATTATTGCTTTAAGCTACAGAGCAGTACATTGTGTTTCTCTGATCTACGTTAGTCTAATCTAATTTGTTGCAAAGCTCTGTGTATAATAAGAAATAAAGAGTTTGATTTAAGATAATGCACATGTAACTGACTGGTGGCTGGTCCGCCATCTGCTTGTCCCGTGAAGATGATGTTGATTTGCCTTGAATGTCCCACAGTGCAGCATTTCACTTCAATGGATCTAATTGCAGGTGATTTTATTGTCAAAAACAGCCTGACAGACATGTGTTCTTACTGTGAGCAGGCTCTACTCTCCACAGATCTGACCTGTAACTAGCATATGGCGCATTACGGAACAGTACTAACATCTCCATGACAACAGGCAGATGGCTGAGTACTGCGATCAGGGTTATAGACTGTAGTATTTCTGAGTCATATAGTGAAATCCTGCGTGTGCATGTGGTTAGGCATGTTTTCTCAGTATGATGCATGATGTGAGATGACATGTGATCTGTGTTACCAACATTAATCATGATTTGATTGTGCATTTTGCAGAAAGTATTGCAGAAGCTGCTCTGTGTAAAAGTGTTTTAAAACCACTGAGAGAACCAATCTACCAGTGTCTGGAGAAACTGCACAACGAGAGTGGAAGCCTCGAGAAACTGGCCCAGAATCAGGTACAAATGCAAATGTTTAATCCTGGTTTAGTCCTTGTTTAGTCCTGTTTTAGTCCTATTTTAGTCCTGGTTTAGTCCTGCTTTAGTCCTGGTTCAGTCCTGTTTTATTCCTGGTTTAGTCCAGGTTTAGTCCAGGTTTAGTCCTGCTTTAGTCCTGCTTTAGTCCTGGTTCAGTCCTGTTTTAGTCCTGCTTAAGTCCTGGTTTAGCCCTGGTTTAGTCCTCTTCAAACACACCTCCCTCACGTCTCTTCTCCTCAGTCCGTCGTCCTGGGCAGCACCACCACCGCTCTGGGAGTGACCACCTCCGTCCCGGAGGCGTCGGCCATGGAGAAGATCAGCATCAAACTCAGCAACCTTCACCTGGAGTACTCGCCGCAGAGGAAGATCGAGATGCTGCTCAAAGCCTGCAAGGTCATCTACGACTCCATGGCGGTCAGCTCGCCGGGTCAGTGCAGACGCCGCGCAGCGAGGGGGGTCTTTCTGTGCGGGGCGTTCACGTTCCTTTGGGTTCTTAGAGAGCTTTAGATGTTTCCCTCACAATAGGACGAATACTCCAGCGTAAATGCATAATCAAGAAGAAAACAAACATATATAAGTCGCACTGGAGTATAAGTCGTATTGTTTAGGGAAATTTATTTGACAGAATCCAAGACCAAGAACAGACATTTCATCTTGAAATGCAGTTTAAATTAATAACAGATGAGAGAACATGGTGAATAGGTGTACGTATGCTAACGCTAACACCTTCAGCTACATGAGGCACAGACAGAACTGTGGTAAGTGTCTGGTATGTTAACGTAACATATGAACAGTTATTCAGATAACTATAGCATAAAGAACATGCTAACAAGTTTAGTAAAGCATCAGTTTTACCCCAAATCACTAAATCCATTGAATTCTTCTTCCTCTGTGTCACTTCTAAACAACTCCACAAACTCCAGAGGATGAGGAAGTGCAGATTCTTCTTCTGCGTCACTTAGAGCCTAGAGCGCCCTCTTGTGGTTGTCGGTGTGAAAATAACAAATAATATCACATATAAGTCGCTCCGGAGTATAAGTATAAGTCGCACCCCGGCCAAAACAATCGAAAAGGTACGTGCGACTTATAGTCCGGAAAATACGGTATCTATCGGACAAATGCGAAATGCCCGTAAAATAAATCACAAAAGTGCAGAAATGTCACCTCATACCATTGGAAAAACAATTTACTCGATAATCAAACTTCGCATATTCTCACCACGATATCATCTACATTTTGGTGCATTTCCGCCGCTGACCGGGGCTTGTCGTTCACACAGGGCGGGCTCACGGCGCGGACGACTTCCTGCCCGTGATGATGTACGTTGTGGCCCGCTGTAACCTGTCCGATCTGCGGCTGGACGTGGAGTACATGATGGAGCTGATGGACCCGGCGCTGACCCTGGGAGAAGGTACGGGAGACGAGTGGACGTTACACTTTACACTGGGGAAAGGTCCGGCACTGGTCAGGCTTGAATGTCCAACACGGTGTAGCATTGATTACCCAAAACCCCAAAATGTGAGTCATATTGAAGGACGGTCGTGTTTAATCCTGGTTTAGTCCTGTTTTATAGAACATATTGAAGGACGGTCGATGAGTTAAAAGACCATAAAGATGTAAGTGTCCGCACGCTTGACCCACAGTACAGTTTGACCCAATAAGCGTTAGTTAAGGGTTAATAGTTCAAATTTTTTCGGTTTAGTTCTGTTTAATCCTGGTTTAGTCCAGTTTTAGAGCTGGTTTAGTCCTGTTTTAGAGCTGGTTTAGTCCTGTTTTAGAGCTGGTTTAGTCCTGTTTAATCCTGGTTTAGTCCTGTTTAATCCTGGTTTAGTCCTGTTTAATCCTGGTTTAGTCCTGTTTAATCCTGGTTTAGTCCTGTTTTAGAGCTGGTTTAGTCCTGTTTTAGAGCTGGTTTAGTCCTGAGCTCACATTTTGTTTGCTTAGACCTGGGTTTTACAAACTTAATCAAGTTTTGTCCAGATTTAGAACTAATTTAGTCCTTTAGTTGGACGATTCCGAACAGCCTGCAGAATAATCCTAGTTTAGTTATAGTTTAGCAGGGAAAAATAAAACTGTGTCCGGCTTTTGAGACCATTTAGACCTCAGACCTGGTTAAGTCAGCTTTTAAGACCATTTAGACCTGGTTAAAGTCCTATTTGTTTCTTTTAGATCTTGTTTAGACACGCTCACGCTCCACTTTTAGTCCAAATTGTCTTGTTTTAGTTACTCAAATAGTTTAATCCCGACTTCACCCTGGCTTATCTCTGATTGACATCTTGTTAAGATCATGTTTAGTCTCTTTTGTCCTGTTTAAACACTGTTTCGTCTTGGCGCGTCTCAAACTACAGTACGTGTCAAACTCTTTCAGTTTTCGTGTTCGTCGAGTCAACTTCATCAACAGTTTTGTCCTATTTTAGTGACGTAGTCCATTTTTAGACCGGGTTTAGCCCACGTTTAGACCTGGAATGGTTCGATTATAGACCTGGTTTAGATCTGGCAGTACTTGGAGCAGCAAAGTCTTTTCCTCTGGTGGTTCTTGGCAAGTGACACTTCACACGATACTTCTGTCTGTCTGTGTGTCTGTGTGTCTGTGTCTGTGTCTGTGTCTGTGTCTGTGTCTGTGTCTGTGTGTGTGTCTGTGTCTGTGTCTGTGTCTGTGTCTGTGTCTGTGTCTGTGTCTGTGTCTGTGTGTCTGTGTGTGTGTCTCTGTGTGTCTGTGTCTGTGTCTGTGTCTGTGTCTGTGTCTGTGTCTGTGTCTGTGTCTGTGTCTGTCTGTGTCTGTGTCTGTGTCTGTGTCTGTGTCTGTGTCTGTGTCTGTGTCTGTGTCTGTGTCTGTGTCTGTGTCTGTGTCTGTGTCTGTGTGTGTGTGTTTGCGTACAGGCTCGTACTACCTGACCACCACGTACGGCGCGCTGGAGCACATAAAGACGTTCGACCAGCAGAGGTCAGCGACGCGGCAGCTCAGTCGAGAGGTGCAGGACTCCATCCACCGCTGGGAGAGAAGAAGAACCCTCAACAAGGAGAGCACGGCCCAGACTTCAGTGCGGGTAAAGAGCATGACGTCCATGAACTGTCTGAAGTCTGTGTTAGTCCGTCAGGATCGACAGTGGAACAAGTTTACCGGGAAAATGTGGGGAAATGTGTAGAACATGACAGGAAGTGACATCACACTGGGGATTCCAGTCAAAGTTTATGCAGAATTTACACAAAATAAACTACTTTTTTGACATTATAAAATTGAATTCAACAAAATGAAGTCGCTCTAATATGGTTTTATTTGTCAAATGTTAAAAAATTAACATTAAATGAGTTTTTTCCTCATGTTTGTTGGGTAATTTCCTAGTGTGATGTCATCAATTACAAACAGGAAGTGAAATGACAAACCTAGAAAATGAGCTCTTCTGTGATCAGATTTTTATAATTTTTTAGCAAGCTATATTTATCTTAGCTGCAAAATATATTTACCGGCGTCTGACACTTAAATATATTTATCTTAGTCCGACCTGTAGGGGGCACTTTAAGCTCCAGTTTTCTCTTCATGTTAATGTCATAATATCACATAAGTCGCTCCGGAGTATATGTATATAAGTATAAGTATAAGTCGCACCCGGCCAAAATTATGAAAAAAGGTGCGACTTATAGTCCGGAAAATACGGTAATCATTAGGGCTGAACTCGAAACCTTGAATTAGCCAAGTTGCACTTATGGAACTCGTCTCAAACTTTATTACAGACTCAAAGGGGTCTATACGGAGCAATTAACCTGTTTTTATGTGTTATCAATAATAACGAGTCATTTTCAAGCCTGTAATTTGGACTGGGCAAGTAATAAGTGGAAATAAATGGAAATATTTTATGGAAATAAGTGGAAATAAATGTAAAAATACGATAAATTTGAAAAGCAAAACATCTGTCTCGTGCTTTGAGCCTTTTCTTAACAGGATTCCCTTTCATGATGCTGCAGTTTGATTTTATACTTGTACGTTTCTGTGCCTTTAGGACTTCCTGACCGTCTGCTGTCCGATTATGGACGAAAACCCCAAAACTCTGGGCGTATTCCCGGCGACCTCAATCGAGCAGCTCCGTGAACAGTGCGCCTCACGCTTCGAACAGGAGATATCCGAGCACGGGCACTTTGATCCAGGTACAGTGACGATACTAGAAGTCAACGTTCATGCATTTTACACCACATCGATTTGATATTATGCTTCGTACAAGTTTTACAACATTTTACTTGTACAATGACACTTAAAACCTTATAAGAATGGAAAACAAGTTAATTTGTGTCAAGAAATGAGACATACATCAGATGCTATTCCTTAACACATAGAGAACACAATTCAACTTAGAAAATGAAACGACACAGAAACATCAGACATTTGTATGGCATGCATGGGAGAAAACGCGGGGACTGATCACGCAAGCTGTGGTAAGCAGCCTGCGTGATCCTCCTGCGTCTCACACTGTTTTTTCCCATGCTGGTTGGTTTTATTAGATATTCTGGAATAGGCGGGTCACATTTCTCATTGGTCAGCCTCACATCAAAGCACTTTGTATTTTTCCGTAGAGATAAAGCCTGCAAGGGGGGGTGCAACTCCCCCCCCTGGGGCAACATTCTTTGGCCCATCTTTATGATACCTTCACAAACAAATGCAGTTTGTCACACACCCGTTCTTCTCTTAGACTAATGATGCAGATAAAATATCACTATTATGCAGATAAAATACATCACAGAAATATAATCATATATTCACATTTTATCACATTTCCCTCCTGTTTATCAAAGCATTATTCTACTGTCTCATATGCTAAACACATTATTCTTTTCAGTTTTCAACATGTCTTTCATATAGGTGTTAAAATGACACTTTTACACACAAAAAGTTATGCACAGTTCTCAAACACTGAAAACACTCCTTTTCTCTCGGCCCACAACATTTCTACAGCATTACTGTCCTAAATTTTGAGTCAGATTGGTCAATCTCTGTAATTTGACAAACAGACAATTTATCTTGTCTATAATTTTGTGCGGTGTGATGGGAAATATAGAAGTACAAGCGGAAAGCCCTTAAACCCGCTGCTCTCTGGTCAGTCAGTTTGACTCGTCAGGGACCTCTCTGGACACCCCAATAGAATCAAAAATGTTGTATCAGGTGCTACTGGGACCAGATTGTCCACTAACCTCTCGACCTTGACCCTGCGGTATGGTTCTGGGTGATGCTGATCTTTGTTATGACCATGGCTGGCCACAAAAGGGATACATAGACACAACGTCCCACAAGTGTCCCCCACACCACCATACGTCCTCGCTTGGTTCCTTAAGAGACCTTCTTTCGCTGCTCGCTTCGGTCACACCTATGACACATATGAACTGGTACATTTCCCATCTCAATTCATAATCTCATTAACATTACATGTAGTTATGTTGTAGCAGATAAAAAACTCTCTTAGTTAGTGCAAACAACAGTGGCTGTGGTGTAATATGCCATTGTGCTTCTTCAGCTACTGTCATGTCAATTATACATTGTACATTATACATTATACATTATACATTTCACATTTCATAACCTTTCAAGTTGATCACTTATTTTCTTCCCTCTATTTTCCATTTCTGTGTATGTTGATCGATCGTCCCGATTGTCCCGATTGTCCCGATTGTCCCGATTGTCCGGTGCATAATACAGATGATAACTCGTTGATTCTTTTTCCACAGAGCATGGTACTCTGCGCACCGTAGCCTCTGGCTCTCGTTTATCGTAGCAGAGTATAGAGTATAGTACTTTGCGTACTGTAGAATCTGTTTGTTGTCTCTGCATACAAAACGAAGAATACAAACGAAGTCCTGCGTCTGCGATGTTATGGATCTGGTGTTGTGTTGTCTGCTGCACCCATGATCTCGTCCTCCCCTGGTGAGGACGACACGGTGTGGCTCCGTCCACTTTGCTCGTCCATTTGGCTCGTTTCTGTAAACACCACATCTCCAACACGTCTTGCTGTGGTGATAAACAAAGTCTTTTCGACAGTTCAGTGTATTTCAAACAGTTTTCTTGTTTACATTTTTTTTTTTTGTAGTAATTATTGATTCGGAATATTTGTTTACTAGTCCATATCCCTCCTTTTTGAGATATGGCTTTGCCCATTTCTCAAACTACTACATTTAAACAAAGTTCAATAATCCAAATAGTTTACAACGTTCACTAATCCAGGATGTAATCAAGGAAGAGATGGAATTGCGTCTGTCACTCCAACTCCGCAATGTCACCTCTTGACCTTTCACAGTTCAGTGGTCACATCCCTGGCTGAGCCCCCCTTCCACGGCGCTGGGCCCCCACCCTGTGTGTCTGTCATCCGTCTATGTGTCTGTTATCCGACACTGCCCTAACCTATCTGTTTTACCACCATTTGTTTCAAACTCCAAATGTTTCAAACTCTAAATGTTTCAAACTCTAAAAGTCTCAAACTCTAAAAATCTGGTGTCCACGTGTGCGTGCGTATGTATGTATGTATGTATGTGCAATACAAATACATCAAACAATAATAATTATCTCAATAATTCCCCGTAGAGCTGGCCATAAGGGTCAGTTCACAACTTAGAATATTAACATCAAATTTCACATCTCCTCTGTGGGTGTGGCCTGTATAAGGTCACCCATCTAATGTAATATGTTCTAATCTTCTATATGTGCTTCAGGTGAGTTCCAAACTCAATCTCTCACACCTGCTCATGTGGTGCTTTACAAACATTGTGTATTAGTTTGTTCTAGCAAGTCTATATGTGTATTAAAATCAAAATGATTCTAAACCTTCCCCTTGGTTATAGTTTTCACTATCTTCAGGTAATCTGCGGGTCTCGTAAAATTTATTTTACTCCCCCCAGGCCCTTCCTGTAGTCTAACCCCTCTTGGCTCCGACCTGAGTCCTATAATGTTTAAGTCCTGTTATCACTGGTTTTCATAACTTCTATAACGTCTAAATTTAGATGAAATTGTCTTATTTAAATCTATTCAATTCTTGATTGAATCTCCACAATCCTTCAGGTAATTCCTTTAGAATGTCAAATTCTTTCCCTGTTAATGTTAACTTTTCCTTATTACCCATCAATCAACCCCCCCTGAGGTGTTGCTGTTGATACTCAAAGATAACAACATCTGCTCCATCCTGAGTCCTCCAGATTCTTTGCCAGTCAATAGCCCCTGTTATCTCTGACTATCTTTATGACTTGGTGTCCTGTTGTCTTTAGTTAATGACCCATTCATGTCTTTCCAAGGAGGGCATTGGACGTCACTATTTAACTTATTCCCTCACTTACGTCTACATGCAATACGAGGTTTCCTCATGATAATACAAATAAATAAGTTACTGATATACTTTTACTATCACTTTACTTACTGCCCGTTCTATGTCCAAAAACATCAGTAGTCACCCATTTACCCATATTATCACTTCCAGGCCTGTGCCTGCATTTGATCCTAAATTTAAAAACACTTCTGTCTTTTCGTCCTGTACTTTCATCTAGTCATGCCTTAAGTCCAAAAAGATAATTTTCGTCAAGTCCAAAAATAAAACAAAACATAACGTAGCTTTGTTCTGTGCACACAAAAAACACGATACCGTAAAAACACAACTTTTGTCTTCTATGTCGGGGACAGGAAGTGTCCTGTCTGTGATCACATTCCCCAAAATATTGGCCATCCATGAAAATCTGAATTAATCTTCATCTCAAGTTTAATAAAATCTTTATAATTGATTGTTGTCAATCCAAACAAAAAAACAAAATTTGTTCTACAGAGCTCTCAAATACTAAAATTTAAAACCAGCTGAGTTTAGTTTTACTTATTTCATCAGTTCAGAGCGTCCTCTGAACTGCTTTCCCTTCTCCTGCCTTGTTGACCCCCCTTATCTCCCCCTCTCTGCCATGTTATCTGAGCACACTGGAAGTCTCCCTCCAAAATCCTCTTATGACTTTTCCTTTGTCTTTTTACAGTTTGGGGTGATAATTTTGGCATTATTTGGTCTCGGTCGTCTGAGAGAAATGCTACTTGCTTTACAGTCACGGTCAATGTCAAGCTTCTAGAGAAAATTCCATATTAGATTCCTCCAGACATAAATGTGGTGTTTAATATTCACCCGTGACTGCAAATTTTAGATCTCTCAGAATAACGCCTTGTGACCCTTGTATGATTAATTGTGATTCACACTTGTTAGTTAATCACTTATTAATCCTCATTCACACATTCACACTTCTCTCTTACTTACTTCGCTCGTGCACAGCACTTACATTCACTCATCTTTATGTCAGTAACAACTCGGCATAAGGCTTCATTACTTTCTTTCGGTGAGAAACTTAACTCATGGTGAGCAATTTAACTCCTTTATGTGTGTATCTACACAAAGCCACCCAATATTTTTCTTTTTTAATGAGTAAATATTAAACTCCTGTATTTTTGACTGAGAAATATTAAACTCCTGTATTTTTGACTGAGAAATAATAAACTCCTGTATTTTTGACTGAGAAATATTAAACTTCTGTATTTTTGACTGAGAAATAATAAACTCCTGTATTTTTGACTGAGAAATATTAAACTCCTGTATTTTTGACTGAGAAATATTAAACTCCTGTATTTTTGACTGAGAAATATTAAACTCCTGTATTTTTTGTCAAATGAGAAATATTAAACTCCTGTATTTTTTTTAATGAGTAAATATTAAACTCCTGTATTTTTTTTAATGAGTAAATATTAAACTCCTGTATTTTTTGACTGAGAAATATTAAACTCCTGTATTTTTTGTCAAATGAGAAATATTAAACTCCTGTATTTTTTGACTGAGAAATATTAAACTCCTGTATTTTTTGTCAATGACAAATATTAAACTCCTGTATTTTTGACTGAGAAATATTAAACTCCTCTTTATGCGAGTAACTAAACACCTGCATAAAGCCTATGCATAAAACGTTTCATGGCTAACTCTTTCACACACAAAGTTTTTGTCTGACCTTCTTTGTCGCCTGTGTTCTCCTGCTGCTTCGAAACGACGCGCTCTCCTCGCGGAGAATGAGGTGCGATGGGCGGCCACGGGGAAAGTGGACTTCTTTCAGCTGTGCACAGACTTCACCGATTCACCCGTCAATCTCCGCGAAGGGCAGCTTGTCATCCGGCTCGATAGGACCAGAAAATGTCATGGAATCAGACATACACCAGATGCTATTCCTTAACACATAGAGAACACAATTCAACATAGAAAATGAAACGACACAGAAACATCAGACATTTGTATGGCATGCATGGGAGAAAACGCGGGGACTGATCACGCAAGCTGTGGTAAGCAGCCTGCGTGATCCTCCTGCGTCTCACACTGTTTTTTCCCATGCTGGTTGGTTTTATTAGATATTCTGGAATAGGCGGGTCACATTTCTCATTGGTCAGCCTCACATCAAGGCACTTTGTATTTGTCCGTAGAGATAAAGCCTGCAAGGGGGGGTGCAACTCCCCCCCTGGGGCAACATTCTTTGGCCCATCTTTATGATACCTTCACAAACAAATGCAGTTTGTCACACACCCGTTCTTCTCTTAGACTGATGATGCAGATAAAATATCACTATTATGCAGATAAAATACATCACAGAAATATAATCATATATTCACATTTTATCACAATTTGTTCAAGGCTGAAGTTGTCAAAAGTATCAAAAATCAGATACTAATCAATTCTAAAACTAGTATTATTAATATTAATTGGAGCAAGTATCTACTAAAAACATCATAATAACAATACAAAATGTGACCTTTTCCTGAACAGTTTTACAGTTATCTTGAGCTTTATCAGAACTAATATGAATCACGTGGTTTAATAAAGAAATTTGAATTATTTTGTGTTGAAAATGTCATCGTTTCAAAGCTTTTTATCGTCAGTACAAGCTCCCCACCACGGTGCCTGAGTCAGGGGGATGACTTGTCTCCCCACTTCAAATGCTTCCCCAGTGTAAACGCTCTTTCCTGCTCTGGCGACAAACAATACCTTTCTACACCAACAGGCGGCGCAAGTGGTTAAAACAGCTGGAAGCGGACTTTGTAATAAAACTCCTGATTATTACAGCTTTTGGCCGTGTTTTTCGAACTATAAGACCGGAGTATAAGTCGCACCAGCCAAAAAAGGCATAATAGAGAAGAAAAAAACATATATAAGTCACATTGGAATATAAGTCACATTTTTTGGGGCAAATTTATTTGAAAAAATCTGGGTCTTGGATATTTCATCTTGAAATGCAGTTTAAAATAATAACAGATGAGAGAACATGGTGAATAGGTGTACGTATGCTAACGCTAACACCTTCAGCTACATGAGGCACAGACAGAACTGTGGTAAGTGTCTGGTATGTTAACGTAACATATGAACAGTTATTCAGATAACTATAGCATAAAGAACATGCTAACAAGTTTAGCAAAGCATCAGTTTTACCCCAAATCACTAAATCCATTGAATTCTTCTTCCTCTGTGTCACTTCTAAACAACTCCACAAACTCCAGAGGAAGAGGAAGTGCAGATTCTTCTTCTGCGTCGCTTAGAGCCTAGAGCGCCCTCTTGCGGTTGTCGGTGTGAAAATAACAAATAATATCACATATAAGTTGCTCTAGAGCATAAGTCGCACCCCGACCAAACTATGAAAAAAGGTGTGATTTATAATCCGGAAAAAAACGGTATAAAAATCGAGTTTGAAAGTCGATTGGTAATCGCTATGGCAACAGTGCTGACATCTCCCTCACCTGTACTGCATGTTTGTTCTGCAGACTCTTTCATCCTGAGCGTGGTCATCGACGACGAGCACCGGCCGCTGGCGCCAACTGAGATGGCGCTTTGCGTGAAGAACAGCTGTTCGCCCGGCGCCTTCTGCTTCGTCTTCCACCCCGAAGACCAGCCAGCCGCCCGCCCCGCTCGGAGTGGACCCAAAGGCCCTCCCCCTGCTCCTCCGCCCACCTCGCCGCCCGCCGCGCCTCCACCAGCGCTTAGCTCATCAACGGTTCCACCTAGTACGCCGCCGCCAATCCCCACGCCTCCTTCAACGGCGCCGAATGTGCCGCCGCCGCCGTCTACTACGCCAAGTGCTCCACCACCAATATGTGCCCAGAGATCTGCACCGTGCCCCGTTTCTCCACCGGTCCGACCGCCGAATGTGCCACCACCAACGCCTACAACGCCAAGTGCTCCACCGCCGATATCTGCCCAAAGATCACGCCCTGTTCCTCCACCAGTCAGACCGCCGAATGTGCCGCCAACGATGGCTCCACCCAAAACTCCTCCGCCAAGTGTCCAACCAATTTCTGTCCCGACTTCTGTCAACCCTGCACCTCCTCCGCCGTCTCGTCCCCCCAGTTTGCCACCGCCAGTGCCAAGTCCGCCTTCTGTTCCTCCGCCCGTGCCTTCGCCGTCACCCGCTCCAGCGTCGGTCGCACCTTCCACACCGCCGCCCACACCTGGCGCTCCTCCCGAAGAGCCTCCCCCCATCCCGCCTCCGACTGTTTCGCCGCCTCCAGAGAGCACTTCTTTGGGCGACGCCGAGGCTGCGGAACCTGAGGCTGCAGAACCTGAGGCTGCAGAACCCGAGGCTGCAGAACCCGAGGCTGCGGAACCCGAGGCTGCAGAACCCGAGGCTGCAGAACCCGAGGCTGCGGAACCCGAGGCTGCAGAACCCGAGGCTGCGGAACCTGAGGCTGCAGAACCCGAGGCTGCAGAACCTGAGGCTGCAGAACCCGAGGCTGCGGAACCCGAGGCTGCGGAACCCGAGGCAGAAGGCGCGGAAGACGAGAGCCTCATCAGTCTTTAGTTCAGGGGCGTCCAAGCTTTTTTTAATCGTAACAATTTTTTAACGTAACATGAACCAAGCGGAGGGCCACAGACAGGCAGCGTTGGGAAGAATACTTTGAAAATGTACTGTATTTAGTTACAGATTACTTGCATTAGAATGTTTTTTATAGCGTATTTTGATCAATGGTCCAATCAGAGGACTATATCTTGAAGACTAGAATATGTTTACATTACATACATTATATTATAGTGTAAATATGCAACATAATATTAAAACTTGATATTTTATTGCAGAGTTTAATCTGCATTCATGAGAAATGGCAGGAAAGTGACTGAGACTCAAAATTAGTATTCGAAAAGCATATTTTTGGTACATGTATTTAGTTACTTCCCAACACTGCAGACAGGTTGCTATGGCTTTTATCTGAGGCTTTGCAGTTGCGCCACAATTTAAGTCTCGGACGCTTAATGTCGAGTCTGTCTCACGCCGAGATGTTGGTTATTGAGGTTACAATGGCGGAAATGTTTAATTTGCAGTATGAAAAGTACTTCTCAGGATGATGTTTTACCAGGAGGGCTTGAGGGCCAGGGAAAAACAGTCTGACGGCTGCATTCGGCCCCCGGGACACAGTTTGAACACTCCTGCTTTAGTTGAACTGAATCGATACGAGACCAAACTTTTATCACTAAGATTGTGAAGCTTTGTCACTAATGCAGCCAACTCCACCAAATGGATAAAAGAATAGCTAGAACTATGATATCTTTATTCTTATTTCATATTAACATAAGGCAGTTGTGTTTGCCTCTATATATAATATATGTGCGATATATAAATCGCACTGGAGAATGAAAAGTGTGTGAGAAAATAACAGATAATATCACATATAAGTCAGATAATATCACATATAAGTATATAAGTATATATATATATATATATATATATATATATATATATATATATATATATATATATATATATATATATATATATATATATATTATAAGTATAAGTCACACCCCGGCCAAAACTATGAAAAAAGCAGCGCCTTATAGTCCGGAAAAATAATTGAAAATAGACCATTCATTGACAGTGTGCCTTATAATCCCGTGTGCTTTATTGTGCGGAAAATACGGTAATTTACATTTTAAATAGACATTACATTTCGCTAAGTGCTGATCGGATTATTTTAGCAACTAATATATTAATAATCGAAGAGTGAAAATTGATTTTTCTAAGCTAACTTTGAACCAAACAGAATATAAAAGAATATATTCACAGACAAATAAGAGATCAATCTAATTCATCTGATAATGTTATAACCTTATGTCATTGTAGTGATGTAGGGAGCATTATGCAGAGAAGATGTGAATGTTGAACCTAGCATATTTAGCATTTCACCTTTGAGTCAGGCGCCCTATGACCCTATGACCCAAAGGCGATGTGACCCTATGACCTTTCAACCGACGGATGAAGCCAGTTTCTTTTACATTCGTGCACTTTTTTTACCGTTTACTTTTTAAACGCTCACTCGCTTTAAGCACGCCTTGATGATTGAAAACCACAGCTGACCTATAAAGCGGGGCCATAACCGAGCAGTATTACTACAAATGAATGTTTTATACAGTGTTATTTTTGCATTTTTTTTACATGTAATCCTAACTTGTTTTGTAAATAAAAGAAAAACGTATCTTGCGCGTCGTTTCCGTGTCAACCCTCATTCTCATTCCACACCATTTCTGCATGAACGCGATAATAAATAAAAAACATAGAATAAATGAAATAAATAGATAAATACATTGAATAAATTAAAAAACGAAATGAATATAAATAAATAGATTAAATAAATAAATAAATCATGTTTCTTCCCCATATTGACTGATCACAACTTCCAATTTATTTATTTTTTCTCATTAAGATCAAGTAAAAATGGCTTTCAATACTAATTTCCTGAAAGACAAACTTAATCGTTGAATTTTACACAAAAACTTGGCTGTAGATCTTTCAATTAAAGCCCCAGTACTTAACATGTTTGCCAAAAAAATGATTAAATAAAAGCATGTTGTTGTTTTTTAAATTGCATTGAAAATCATATTAAATAACTAGCATCCTTACAGTGAGAGTGCTTGAATCTCCACAAACCTGACTCGTACTTGGCCTGGAGGAGCGTGTTTCCTTTGTGGCATGAAACATATTTATATCTAAGGAAAACGTTCAGAATGATGGTTTTAGCCGTCTATTACACCTCCAGAAAGTAACGTACTATTGCTTTATAAAAACGATCTTTGACCATATGAAACTGGATCACGTGCAGCAGCAGATGTGCAAATGGCTGCACCTTTCACCTTATCGCTAAAGGTTGCAGGTTTAATTGACCTCTGTGTGACCTCTGTGTGTGGAGTGTTAGTGCTGAATACATTTAGAAAAATATATATGTAATTGCCAGTTTCTTAAATAGTATATAAATAAAAAAAAAGAATACATTTAAAAAAACACTTTAACATAATTTAACCACATACTTGAGATTTTATAATAAGAATGATAATAATGAAAATGAGGGGCACTATATAAGTAAATATATGAGACACAGCTCAGTAAGAATTCATTTTATTTATTTATTTGTTTGCTTTTCACGATAAAAACATCCAGCCCTAAATGTGACAAAAATGTACTAAATATGTATCTAAAACGGCCCCGTCTCGTAGTAATCATTCATGTGTGACGAGCCGTGAGTTATAAATGGAAACACGGTCAACAAACGTAACAAATGATGTCAGGAAACAGGAGACTAACGAGCTCCGCCACTTGTAGAGTTCACACGTTTTTGATCTGGAGAGAGGTGTGCATAACAATGTGTGTGTGTGTGTGTGTGTGTGTGTGTGTTACTATATAAAACGACCACTATATAACTCTGCAGCATGGATGACCTGACCAAGCACCTTGCAGAATATTGTATTTATAAGATAGTGTTTATTGTGTAGTAAGTCATAGTTTAAGTCATTTTTTATGCTTCGGTTGGTAAAGCAATATTACCAGATTGTTTGTTTGTTTTTTATTCCTGATTTCCGGACTTCCACTGGCAGCTTGACAAAGGAAAACTGCGTAAGTTTAAAAATAAATCTGACAACTTTTTGTATTTGGATTTTACAAGCTAGTATTCACTGCATGTACATTATTTACATGACCATAGAATATTTTTCATAATTTTGCACTTATTTCTACATTATTCGAAACATCGTTATTGTGGTCCCTAAATTATTAAACATTTTATTACGACTTATTTTATTTATTTCGGGTTAATATAGTGAAATGTGTGAGCCACTGTGTCATAGTAATGTCCCATAGTAACGTCTAATAAAATACTCAAAGTGGGATGTTTTGTAGTGAAAGTAAAACTGTAAGACTGACCTCTTTTTTTATTAAGTATCAATTATGATTTATTATACCATGTTCTAGTGGCTAAAATTAGAAAATAATGTCGAGTGTTTTTTTCTCAAGGATGAATGGAATAATACTTTGACTGCAGTAAAATAAATAATGTTTTAAAATGGCACTAATCTGTTTTTTGCCAATCGACTCTTCTCAAAGTTGCAAATTTAGGTTTTTCTTTAATTCTGTTGACTATTTAGTCGCTTTTAAGACCTTATTTTTTTCTTTTTTATCCTTTTTTATTAAAGAAAAACACAGATCAAAACTTACAATGACAACAACCGCAATGACAGAAAAAAAGGAAAAATAAACAAAGTGTATATTATTTGAAATGACCGTTTAAAGAATAATGCATCCAGATGAAAATAAAGAGTCAGGTTAAAACGCGCCATGTCCAAAATTTGAGTCTCATTTAGTCCAGTTTATGTCAAATTTGTAAGACCTTCATTTCGTTTGTATTCAGTGAGAATGCTGGAGCTGACCACTGCACCTCGCCTACACTTTGCATTGATTTGTACCGTTGGTCTGACTTTGGTGACCGCCGCCTTCTCCCGACCGAGAATCGTCCTCACGTAAGGACTTGTTTGTCTTTTTTAAATGTCCGACACTTTCAAAAGCAGGTTGTCGTTTTTACTCTCCATGATCAGAGACGGATAGAGACTTTTCTTTTTCTTTTCTATCTAACTCTTGATTTTAGACGCGGCGACAGGTCAGAGGTACTCAAGCGGGACCGACGGGGCGTCGCCTTCCCTGACTGGACGATCCGCGTGATGTCATCGCCGAGTCTTCTGGGGCGAGGCCGAACGACGGGGACGCGGGACGAGAGGGAGCTGCGAAGGCTGTACGTGATGTTTATAACGATCCCCGTCTCTATTATATCACGCCGGTTTTAATTTAACCGTCGATTCAGTGGAAGAAATTAAAATTAACATACACTATAACAAAATATCACAATTCCTATAAATAAAGTAGAACGAAAATTTGACAGGCTTTGAACTAAATGGGACATCTACTCTGGACTTGAGACAACTTTAATTTATTTAATTTATTTATTTTATCTATTTTATTTATTTGATTTAATTCATTTAATTAATTTATTTTTTTGTTTTATTTATGCATTTTTATTGTTTTATTTATCCATTTGTATTTTATTTTATTTATTTTATTTATTTTATTTATTTTATTTATTTTATTTATTTTATTTATTTTATTTATTTTATTTATTTTATTTATTGCATTTATTTTATTTATTGCATTTATTGCATTTATTTATTGCATTTATTGCATTCATTGCATTTATTTTTATTTGTTGTATTTATTTTTATTCATTGTATTTATTTTATTAAATTTTTATTTCTTTTATTTAAACTCAAATAAATTTGATTACGTCACTAGCAAACGCATCCGAAGGCGACTGAACTGTGCTGTTGTGTTGGGCAGGGCGGGGCTGTCCTGGCCCGGCCTGAGCGTGGTGAGCGCAGCCTTCAGAGAGAGGAGTAAACTGCTGGCGTCCATGGAGAGGCAGAAGTGGCTCAGCTCCTACATGAAGAAGCTCCAGGTCGTCGACTCGTCCGGACGAACCTGACGAGTCCACAAGACACACACACTCTGCAAAATATAATGTCTGAGCTGATTAAAATGGCTTGAATTCATAAAAACTGTCTTGACACGGCCTTTTTTTGATCACCACTCTTTTTTGGGGTCAGCCTTATGTTCCCATGTACCTATGTTCCCCTGTACCTATGTTCCCCTGTGCTGTATCTATGTTCCCCTGTACCTTTGTTCCCCTGTACCTATGTTCCCCTGTACCTATGTTCCCCTGTGCTGTATCTATGTTCCCCTGTACCTTTGTTCACCTGTACCTATGTTCCCCTGTACCTATGTTCCCTTGCACCTATGTTCCCTGCACCTATGTTCCCCTGTGCTGTACCTATGTTCCCCTGTACCTATGTTCCCTTGTACCTATGTTCCCTTGTACCTATGTTCCCTTATACCTATGTTCCCCTGTACCTATGTTCGCCTGTACTGTACCTATGTTCACCTTTACCTATGTTCCCCTGTACCTATGTTCCCCTGTACCTATGTTCCCTTGTACCTATGTTCCCCTGTAACTATGTTCCCTTGTACCTATGTTCCCCTGTACCTATGTTCCCCTGTACTGTACCTATGTTCCCCTGTACTGTACCTATGTTCCCTTGTACCTTTGTTCCCATGTACCTATGTCCCCCTGTACCTATGTTCCCCTGTACCTATGTTCCCCTTGTACCTATGTTCCCCTGTACCTATGTTCCCCTGTACCTATGTTCCCCTTGTACCTATGTTCCCCTGTACCTATGTCCCCCTGTACTGTACTTATGTTCCCTTGTACCTTTGTTCCCCTGTACCTATGTTCCCCTGTACCTATGTTCCCCTGTGCTGTACCTATGTTCCCTTGTACCTATGTTCCCCTGTACCTATGTTCCCCTGTACCTATGTTCCCCTGTGCTGTACCTATGTTCCCCTGTACTGTACCTATGTTCCCCTGTACTGTACCTATGTTCCCCTGTACCTATGTTCCCCTGTACCTATGTTCCCCTTGTACCTATGTTCCCCTGTACCTATGTCCCCCTGTACTGTACTTATGTTCCCTTGTACCTTTGTTCCCCTGTACCTATGTTCCCTTGTACCTATGTTCCCCTGTACCTATGTTCCCCTGTGCTGTACATATGTTCCCCTGTACTGTACCTATGTTCCCCTGTACTGTACCTATGTTCCCCTGTACCTTTGTTCCCATGTACCTATGTCCCCCTGTACTGTACCTATGTTCCCCTGTACCTATGTTCCCCTGTACCTATGTTCCCCTTGTACCTATGTCCCCCTGTATTGTACTTATGTTCCCTTGTACCTTTGTTCCCCTGTACCTATGTTCCCCTGTACCTATGTTCCCCTGTACCTATGTTCCCCTGCACCTATGTTCCCCTGTACCTATGTTCCCCTGTACCTATGTTCCCCTGTACCTATGTTCCCCTGTACCTATGTTCCCCTGTACCTATGTTCCCCTGCACCTATGTTCCCCTGCACCTATGTTCCCCTGCACCTATGTTCCCCTGCACCTATGTTCCCCTGCACCTATGTTCCCCTGCACCTATGTTCCCCTGCACCTATGTTCCCCTGTACCTATGTTCCCCTGTACCTATGTTCCCCTGTACCTTTGTTCCCATGTACCTATGTCCCCCTGTACTGTACCTATGTTCCCCTGTACCTATGTTCCCCTGTACCTATGTTCCCCTTGTACCTATGTTCCCCTGTACCTATGTCCCCCTGTATTGTACTTATGTTCCCTTGTACCTTTGTTCCCCTGTACCTATGTTCCCCTGTACCTATGTTCCCCTGTACCTATGTTCCCCTGCACCTATGTTCCCCTGTACCTATGTTCCCCTGTACCTATGTTCCCCTGTACCTATGTTCCCCTGCACCTATGTTCCCCTGCACCTATGTTCCCCTGCACCTATGTTCCCCTGCACCTATGTTCCCCTGTACCTATGTTCCCCTGTACCTATGTTCCCCTGCACCTATGTTCCCCTGTACCTATGTTCCCCTGCACCTATGTTCCCCTGCACCTATGTTCCCCTGCACCTATGTTCCCCTGCACCTATGTTCCCCTGCACCTATGTTCCCCTGCACCTATGTTCCCCTGCACCTATGTTCCCCTGCACCTATGTTCCCCTGCACCTATGTTCCCCTGCACCTATGTTCCCCTGCACCTATGTTCCCCTGCACCTATGTTCCCCTGTACCTATGTTCCCCTGTACCTATGTTCCCTGAGACCTGGGTTAGTGTTATATGCTGCTATATTTTATGCTGTAAAACCATCTTTTGTAGTTGTGGAACCTGAACCAGTAGCCTATGCTATGCTAGTATTAGCGTAGTTCCCCCGTTCATAGAAAAGGGGGGAACATAGTTACCGGGGAATATAGTTATGCACCCGACTTTTTTATTAGTCAAGGGTTTTAAGCAGCTACTAACGTGATAGTTTTTACATTTTAGTGCATAATCTGTACTGAATTATAAGGTTATAGGCATTTTACAGCTAGAATTGCATGTTAAAAATGGTCTTTTGGCTGGACAGGGATCAAACGTTACAAAACAAGAAGGTAACACAAACGACGGTGAGGTAACTACACACGTCACAATGTCAAACATTAGTGTTACAATTATTGTGAAGAAAAAACTCACGATTTAACGACTCAACGAGTAAAATCTCACATGTGACATTTACTCCAGGTTTGTGACCAGCTTTAGGAAATCGAACAGTCAATGTAAAGTAAATGTGACGGAAACCGCCAGATGAAAAAGTACTTTATTTGTATTTTATTATTTATTTTTTTTGATTTATTGTATCTATTTAATCTTTTTATTTGTATTTATTTCATTTTTATTTTTTTATTTTTTAAATTAAGGGATTTTTTTTTTTTAATTTAATTTATTTTATTTTATTTAAGATGTCTATAAACTATAGACTGAGTTAAAACCACTGAATTTTTATGGTTATTATTATCGATTAAGGGAATAATCTTGGAATAATGCCCAGGCGCAATTTACAACAATGAATAAGAATAGTTTAAAAAAAGTAAAGACAGAGCTAAAATAAAATGTGTAAGAATAAAAAATATAACATGATTCAGGCAATTATTGTAAACCAACAGAAATGTATGACATAAAAACATGAAAGGGACAGAAATTTCACATTATACTGTAGTGAGATTCTGTTCTTATTTATGGGTTTCATGTCCCGATAGTAATAAATAAATAAAAAACAGTAATTCAATAAATGATAGATGGAACAATAAGTCTATATTTAAAGTTATTTATCTTGTTTTTTATTGCACGTTTCTATTCTGCTGCTGTTAGACATTCTCTTACATTATCTAAATCATTTTCAGGGGGCAATATTCAAAGTATTATATTTATTTACCCTGGAAATACATTTTTATTGTATTTGTGGGGGCGTTTTTGTTGGGTTTTTGTTGTACCACTGTGAGATTTGGGCTGTATAGATGACAATTCATTCATTTACTTATGGCAGCTCAATAACATGATGCATCTGGAATAGTTTATTGAGTCAGCGACATAAATCCAGTTCATATATTATTGCTCATCCTCTATTTTCGTCACCATTTTATTGCACTTCAGAATGCGTTATTGGAGGATTATATGGATTGGATTATATGTAGGTTTTGGCGTCCTGTTTGTAAGCGGCATGATGAGGACTTTTGCCCATTCAACAGATATTTCAGTCTGAATTGTGAATTGCTGTAAAACCCAGGATAAGTTAGTGTTTGTATAGAAAAGAAGAAAATGTATCAATTTTACAAAAACGTCGTAATTTAGTTAACAAAATAAAAATGAATTCTGATGGATCAAAACATTTATAATATTGTAATTGTTTAGCGTTATCCAAGTACAACATCTATGATAGGAGCAATTAAAACCACTGTGTATATAACGCCATGTAATCTTTAATATAAAGAAAATAATTTGACCTTTTAGTTCATTATACAGTTCTATCATGTTTTATGCAATACTTTAAACTTAAAAAATACATTTTCCGGCATGTTTCATCCAGGTATACATTTTTGCCATTAACCTTCTAAAACGAGACACATTAGACACAATAAAGACAGAAGCGTTAAGGTGGAATCAGCACCAGCCCCTGCAGCTCCTCCACCAGCTCCTCCACCATCGCCCTGTTCTTCCTCCTCAGTCTGTCCCTCTTCTGCAGCAGCTCCACCTCCGTCCGAGCGAGGAGCCGCGAGGCCTCGGCCGCAGAGACCTCCAGAGGGGATCCGGGGCCGGGTTTAGGCCCCGCCTTCAGGAGCTTGGGCCTGTAAAGGCGGGGCAGCGGCGGCACAGGGCGGAGGAGGAGCGATGGGTCGACTCCGCCCTCTGCTCTTCCAGCACCGTGGGGTTTAGAGCTTTTGTTTGGTTCGGCCTGAAACGTACAAGAGAATGAAATGTAAAGCTGCTAAAAACATGCTTTTTAAACATGCTTTTTAAACATGCTGTTGATCTCAGAGGCATTAGAGTTTCACATTTTATAACTTTAAACTATGTCTGAAATCAGAAAACACATCTCTGTTTTGAATGAGGTATTCAGGCATCGGCGCGCCCTCAGCAGCGGGAATTAACTATCAATTAAATAAAGAAATAAAATGTATAAGAAATTAGGAAAACATAATAATAATACAAATAAATATAATAATAATAATAATGACAATAATAATAATAAGATTATTATATTACAAAAAATAAAATACATAAAAAAGGCAACAGGACTGCTATGCTAATCGAGCCACGAGTTTTTAATTTAACAGCAGAACGAGTCAGTTGATGGTTAATGGACTAAAAAAACTACACATCTAAGTCTGTGTTTCCACCTGTGACGCAACTATTCGGGGAAATTGAAACTGAGAACTCAGAACAAGACGACCTTGTACGCTGGATTAATGAAACGAGTGCGAATGAAGCAAAACACGACTCCAGATACATTTTTCTGATGTTAAACGCTCAAAATGTGTGTCCTTTTCATTGGCTTATGCACAATGAACAACTTGACTACGACGCAATTAGAGGTTTGATCAAAATCAGTCCAGTTTTAACTTTTTGCATGTATGTTTTATCCCATTGTAAAGGCTATATTGTTCTAGTCCGATTAGGCTTTGATATCATTTAATATTATTTTTCTTATGAAGAGTTCCAGCTGGACTCTGAGGAAAGCTACAGAGTGCAGCCGAAACTATCAAGGTACGAAAAAAACTACTGTTTTCTACTCAAAAAATATGTTGTCGTGATTCCAAAACTGGAAACTGATACCGGTGGAAAAACTGAACACAAATGTGACATAATAATCTGCACTTTTAATACGTCACGGCGAAGACAAAACCAAATGGATTCACGCAGAAATACCTCAAAAAGTCGATGGGCAATGTAGGAGAAAAACAACCGAAGCATAAATACAGCAACGCACGCATCACCCTGACGAAGACCGCGTGTCGAGACTTGTTGGC
Organism: Eucyclogobius newberryi; assembly: GCF_026437365.1. NCBI lineage: Eukaryota > Metazoa > Chordata > Actinopteri > Gobiiformes > Gobiidae > Eucyclogobius > Eucyclogobius newberryi. The sequence continues at coordinate 5,350,589 of NW_027315846.1, forward strand.
ATCAATAAACAATCTAACAACAGAATGCCACGGAATTTTAATTATTTTGTGTTTTCTAAAACCCTCAGGTCGCTGCGACGAGCGACGAGCACCGGCATCGCTCGCCTCGCTCGCCGCGTTTCACTCTCTAAACACACAGAGTGGCTCGTCGCGCACCTGAAGCGTCTCCTCCAACTTCCCCGAGCCTCGGTTTCCATGGAGACAAACAGAGCCGCCCTCAGGTGCCCGGGCGTGTCCTCTGGCGCCGAGATCTGCCCGATGACCGTCCACCACGCTGTCCTAAAAAAAACACACACACACGAGTCGTACCGTAGTAGCCACAAACTGGGCGTAACTAGTTAATTGTGTTAATCGTAGTTATTCGTGTCTCACCATCCAAGTCCAGAAAAGAGGCTCCGCCCGTTTCCACCTGAGATACGCCTCCAGCAGGTCACAGAGCTCCTGCAGACACGCGCAGTCCTACAGAACCGAACAGAAGGAGTGAGACGTGCGGGACAAAAGATGAATCGAACGAAAACAAACAGGTTTACCGCTTTAATCACTGCGGAGCCTTCGTCTGAGGAAACAGCGCCTTCGTGTGGCGGGAGGTCCAAATTCAAAATCTAATAATGAAAAGAGTTTAGGTGCGAGTTTGACATTTTTTACAAAATGTCTGTAGCCTATGCATCTGTTCAAGTGTTTAGCTCCCTCTGGTGGTACTCAGGGTCTTCACGTCGGTTCTGTTTGTTTTAGAGGTGGAAGACGTTTGGAAATATCGCACAATACGGCAATTGTTGTTTTGGAGAATTCTAATTATATATATATATATATATATATATATATATATATATATATATATATATATATATATATATATATATATATATATATATATATATATATATATATATATATATATAATATATATATATATATATATATATATATATATATATATATTTTATATATATATATATATATATATATAAAAAATATATATATATATATATATATGTACAGTAAAATGTGATATTTCTGCCACTTTCATGTGTTACATCATACTTAACATAACAAAGACAATTACAGGCATTTCTGTTGGTTTACAATAATCGCCTGAATCATCAAATAATATAATAATAATACGGTATTTTCCGGAGTATAAGTCGCACTGGAGTATAAGTCGCACCAGCCAAAAAATGCATAATAGAGAAGAAAAAAACATATATAAGTTGCACTGGAGTATGAAATGCAGTTGCAAGTGTGAAAATAGCAAATAATATCACATATAAGTCGCTCCGGAGTATAAGTATATAAATACAAGTATAAGTCGGACCCCGGCCAAAACTATGAAAAAAGGTGTGACTTATAGTCCAGAAAATACGGTAATCACCGTGTGTGTGTTTGTGTGTGACCTGGTTTAGCCTGGATTTCTTTTTGGTTTATTCTTGCATTATATATTTACAACATAAACACATGATGATATATATATATGACACGCTGTATTATGAGTCTGTGACAACGTCTTGCCCAGTGACACTAGAGAAAAGCTCTAGGAGCGTTGGACCTTCTGACCTTGTGCAGGAGACGCGCCCGCTCCAGGCGCATGGACAGCAGGACCCGGCCCTGGTGCCTCAGCGAGCCCAGGCGCCACAGGAGCCGCCGCAGAGCGTCCGAGTCCAAGCGGAGTTCACCTGGAACACCGGCGCTCTCCTTCAGCACCAGAAAGAACGTCACAATATCACACACGAGTCCCATTAGTGTTACTACGGCGATATACACACACACACAAAGCATAAAAGACAACATCAAGAGGAATTAGTTTAAAAAGGAGCTTGAATTTTCTGTCATTGAAGCGACAAAACCTTAAAAAATGCAAAAAAATCAGGTATTTTCAAAAGACAAAACACAAAAATGAAAAAGACTAAATCATATCTGAAGGAGCGGTGCAAAAATCCTTTCATATTGTTGAAAGTAGCAGTAGTAGGAGTAAACATATAGTGTCTTAAAGTATCAATATCTTAAAAAAGTTACTTAAAGGCGGTATGGACGATTTTTCGGTGATTTGAGAACGCAGGTGGAAGTGCGCATGCCACTCCCCCGTGTGGACCGATACAACACACACGTGCGTTTGTTTATCAGCGCAACGGAGCGCATCGCATCGCTCGTCTCCCGTAGATTTCTGTCCACTTCTGAGTCAGCTCGAACTGTCTTTCTCCGTCTTCATTTTGTCCCGTACACTGAGGGAACTATATTATGATATTATGATGGATCCATGCGCTTAGGCACGCGGAAACGTGTGGACGAGCCTGACGCGGCTGCAGGTGAGCGGTAGGTGCGTTTTATGATTGATACGTGGCAGGACAAATGATTTATCCACGCCACGAGGAAATATGATACAAAAAATTGCTGAAAAAAATCGTCCTTTCCACCTTTAAGTAACTGATCTCGCGGCCCAAATAATCCCAGTAACCACAGCATTTTCCATCACGTACCGGTTTCACGGCTCCGGACGTGAGGAGAGTTTTGTCCAACTCTTCGACTCGCCGCGACAGCAGTTTCTCCAGGGCGCCGCCGGCCACCAGCCAGGCCAGGGCGAGGAGGAGGTCTCTGCTGCCCCCGGGCTCCTCCCCTCCGCCAGGCTCCTCCCCTCCGCCAGGCTCCTCCCCTCCGCCAGGCTCCTCCCCTCCGCCAGGCTCTCGGTAAACCCAGTCGGCGCGGTATCCGGTCCGCCACAGCCCCGTGGACACCAGCTCCCGACGCTCTGCGCGCGGGACAAAATGTAACACGGAGGATATTTAGAAACGAGTCATAACCGAGGAATTACAGTATTTTCCGGACTATAAATCGCACCCGTTTTCATAGTTTTGGAAGGGTGCAACTTATACTTCTTTGAATGATTTATTATAGATTTGTGCATAAGCGTTGTTGGAGCAGAAGTTATTTCATCCATAAACTAAACACGGAAAGAGCTGATATTTGTTTTGCTTTCACAACTATTTTATACTATGTAACTGGTTTATTAAGATTAAGAGAATTATAAACTGGAATCGACAGGTTTTCTGACCTGTTTTTGGGTGTTTGCCGACCGCGAGGGAAACAGGGTCTGTTTTTCCAAGGACTTCAGCCAAAAGTTCCCAAAGCTGTTCTTCCTGTAAACAGAGAACGACGACCAAAAGTTTATACATATGTCAGTTCATCTACACACTAATTAGATAAGAATGACAGAAGAAAAATGCATCAGCGTGAACCCCAAAACGCTCAGAATGTATAATATCAGAAAACATAAACACTGTAGTTCTAACTCACAATAAAATACAGTGCCCCCTACAGGTCGGACGACTCATTGAACTAAAATGCAGTTAAGATTTATATTCTATATTTATCATTTATAGCAGGCGGTTATGTTCTGTTTTGTTATGTTTATATATATATATATATATATATATATATATATATATATATATATAAAATGTTATCACATAATAGCAATTTTTTTTCAGGTTTATAATTTCACTTCCTGTTTGTGACCGATGACATCACACTAGGAAATTACCCAGAAAACAAATCTAATTTTGCCTTTTTTAACTGTGACAAATAAAAATACATGAGAGCGACTTTATTTTGTTGAATTAATGTTTAGCGAGTCAATAAAAAGCCGTTTCTTTTGTGTAAATCCTGCATAAACTTTGTCTGGAACGAGTGTACCTGCTGTGATGTCACTTCCTGTCATTTCCAATACATTTTTTCTACCTTTTCTCCACAAATACCTACTGGATTGGTGTAAAACTATCATTTATATGTACAACACGTATAAATACAGCAGATAAAGTCAACATTAGAAAATAGTAAAAACCTGTCATAGGCACTTTAAGTTTTTGGCTGGGCAAATAATAGATGTAAATAAAAGTTGTTGTATCTTGGCCGAAATAAAGTAGAACAACATCTCAATTTCCGTCGTGTGTTTTAATCTCACCTTTATCACAGGTACATGCGGAGCATCACTTGCTCGCGAACTGGTAACAACATGCAACCAAAGGCAAGTGCGCCCTCTATTGGGGAGCACTAATAATGACACTCTATTGCACACAATAACACTTTCACATTAAGAGGAGCAGAATATAGCACATACAATTCTCTAGTGCAATATACCACAAAAGTAAGGGTCCTTATATTGAAAATAATCATGACCACAGATATTTGGGTCATAAAATCGTAAATGGAGAACTTACCACATCGGGTCCGCCGCCAAACTTTGCCCGTCTAAACGTCTCCGGTTTGGGGACAGAGCCGAGTCCAGCCGCGGTCAGAAGTTTGCACAGCGCTAAAATCACCTGCTTCACCTCGACACTCGCCGACGCTTTACTTTTCTGCATTGTTTTGTTTTTTACAACAAATATAACTCTATGTTGCGCCGAAATCTTGCTACGACGTGGACGTTATTGTATTTTGACGTGGACTTGTGGAAATACGTTAATAACTCACTTTTTTGGGGAGGAAAATGTTGATATTTCGCGGTACGGAGCTACTTCCTGGTTCGAGGTTCGTTTCCACAGCAACGGTGCGTAACAGACGTCGGTACTGGCCAATCAGAACGTCGTAAGAAATAGGGCTGACCAATCAAAAACTAATGCCGAATAAACGACTTATTCGTTATGTTTTAAATGAATTATGAATAGAAATAGTAGATTATATATTGTTTTTTTTTACCCTGACAAATATAATTTAACACATTGATGTAAATAGTAAAAAATCAATACAAAAAGCATATTAAATAGTAGTTTAATAGTACAAAAAAATCTCAACATTTGTCATTTAAAACATAAAAAACAATGGACAAACGCCAACATGCGACATTCATTAAAACATAATTCTTTAAATCTTTCGGTACAGAAAAGGATGAAATGTAGAATCTCTCACTAAATCCTCGCGCCCTTTCTCTTCACCCTTTACACTGCAGACTTCAGACATGACACGGACAGCTGTGTCCTGCAGAAGTTCTCTGACGACTCTGCCATCATCGGACTCATCACGGACGACGATGACGCGGAGTACAGAGGACTGGCGCAGGACTTTGTGGACTGGTGTCAGCGGAACCACCTCCTCATCAACGCGGGGAAGACCAAGCAGATGGTGGTGGATTTCCGCAGACACCACCCCACTGCCCCCTCACCAGTGAACATCCAGGGACGGGACATTGAGAGAGTGGACTCATACAAGTACCTGGGTGTTCATCAGAACCACAAACTGGACTGGACTCATAACACAGACGCACTGTACAGGAAGAGCCAGAGTCGGCTCTACCTCCTGAGGAGACTCAGGTCTTTTGGAGTGACAGGGCCACTCCTGAAGACCTTCTATGACTCTGTGGTGGCATCAGCTCCTGTAGGTGTGGCCTGCTGGAGCAGCAGCATCACAGAGAGGGAGAGGAAGAGGCTGGACAGAGTCATCAAGAAGTCCAGCTCCGTCCTGGGCTGTGCTCTGGACTCAGTGCAGGAGGTGGGGGACAGGAGGGTCCTGGCTAGATTCACATCTATGCTGGACCATGAGTGTCGCCCCCTGCAGGACACTCTGTCCACTCTGGAGAGCAGCTTCAGTGAGAGACTGATCCACCCTCGCTGTGTGAAGGAGAGGTTTCACAGGTCTTTCCTTCTGCTGCTGTCAGACTTTATAACAAACACTGTTGGTACTGAACACTCGCAATACTGACCTAACCATGTGCAATTCTGTCATATGTGCAATTACTGTGAAATTCATGTGCAATCTATGTGCTGTCGTGACACATATTCATGTAAATGATCTGTTCTTTTCTTCTGTATCTACCTCTGTATCTTCCTGTGTTGCACCAATGAAATTTCCCCATGTGGGACAATAAAGGAATGTCTTTTCTTATCTCATCTTAAATGAACCTAAATTATATAAAGTACAATAGACTAATTTATACACACAAAGTGACAATCACAGATAAATTCGTAAATTAAACCTTTGTACAAATGTGCCAAAACAAATGCAGTATTTGGCGGAGGAAGCTCTCACAAAACAGCGCTGAGATGCTATTTTAAGCATCAAGTCCTTTGTATTTAATTACAAAACAATAGTACAAATACCCTCTTTATAACAGCTCTTTACAGTTTTTAAACATCTCTGTTTACGGTCTAGTCCAGATAACTTCAACTGAATCTTTGAGTCCTTCAGCCCTCGTCTTCTTCCGCCACATTTTCTCTGAACACCAGCGCGCCTACCAAGAGATTATAGCGACAATAACCAAACAAAATCATTACATACCACTATTTTTATTAAAATCCCTGGGACTGAACAAATGAAAGGCAGATAGGTTTTATGCCATACAGTTTGATTTTAAAAATACATTAATACTGATAGCGGAGGGCGATATGACATAACAAAATGCATAATATAGTTTTAAAGATATGCAAAATTAGAATGTTAAGTATATTGTCTTTAATCAAAATGCATAAAGTAGTAGTAGTAGTGTAGTATAAAGACTCAAACAAGGATATAAAGTGATATTCCTGTACCTTTGTGGTTAATGTTATGTTCCAGTTACGGTACATTCATTTTTGTCACTATGTCTTGCCCCTAAATACAAACATAACATCTCATTCTTACCGTCCAGTTTCTTTAAATGGGGAATTTTCTTCGATGCCTCTTCCGACCAGTTCCCTTCGGACGAGTGCTTATCCTCCAGAGGGTTTCCGGTAAACACCAGCTCCACCAGACACATCAGTTTGGACAACCTCTCGAACTCGACTGGAGAAGAGAAAAAAAGAGATAAAACATTATGATTAACGGTTTCAGACGACGACGCGACATCCGAGACTCCCCGTAGTTTAAAACGGAGCCGAAAAACTTTTAACCGTCCTAGCGTAAATACCGTATTTTCCGGACTATAAGTGTTGGCTGGGGTGTGACTTACACTTATATTCATACTTATATACTTATACTTATACTCCAGTGCGACTTATATGTGTTTTTTTCTTCTCTATTATGCATTTTTTGGCTGGTGCGACTTATAGTCCGGAAAATACGGTACTTTGTCCTGGTCTGTTGCGTATTTATCTGTAATTACTGGACCTGGCCACACAAAAAAACAAACAAAAACTGACACAAAGTCTTCTCTCGCGACAAAAATGAAGTTGAAAGGTGAAATATTTTTTTGAGAATAGCTTAAAATAAAACATTACATTCATTCAAAAACACATAAACTCATCCAGGGGCGGCGGAGAAAGACCATGTCAACTTTTATGAACCGAACAAGCTAGTTAGAATTGTTTTAAATAGTTAGAGTGATAGGTTTCATACAGCTCAGCCTCATGGTAAAACAATATGAGTGGCAGAAGTTGATCCAGCGATATTTGTTCTCTTTGACAGTTAAAGTTATTCCATTCAAGCCAAATCTCTACACTTCGGTCGTTACAGATTTGGGCGGAGAAAATATTGTGTTTTAATGCAGATTTTGTGGTGTGTTTGCATAAATATAGTGGGATAACGGACCTTGTTACCAATTTAAATACATTGGTTTCTTTTATAAGCTTCAATTCATTCGCATAGTTAACGATTAGTTCAGTAGTCGACGGGTCAAACGATCATTTCTATTGTACATCGAGACTTTTAAAGGACATTTTCAACCAAATAGATGTTGAAATATGATGACTGAAGACTTCAAGATAGAGAATATTCATGAATAAAGTGTATCATCTGATTTTTCTTTATTTTTTAACATTATATTGCCTTATAATTGACGATTAGAAAGGGACATTGGCCTCTGCTAGCGACAATTTCATAATAATAATAATTAAAAACAATCTAACTCACCCCAATCTTTGACCAGGTTGTTGGACATGTACAACACTTTCAGGTTCTTCAGATTTTGGACACCTTTAAGTTTCTCAACTGAGTTATACGAGATCCACAGCTGCTCCAGTGTTTCGCCCACAGCCTCCTGCATCCAGAAAAACATGTATTTAATCAGATATTGTGGGTTATCAATGTATTTAATCAGAATATCTCATCGGGGGAATATCGTATCTGAGTATCTGGATGAAACCCACCAGCCCAGTCAGTGCTTTGATGTTGTTTCGTCCCAGGGATAATATCTTTAAATTCTCTGCAGCGGAAACAAAACATCTCGTCTGCAAAGGCCGATACTAAAAACATGAGCAGGATTTACATCATTTTCGATGATCAAAACTCACTCAGACCGTTGAGATTCGTGATCTTGTCAATGCAGTTTGTAGACAGCGATAATTGCCTGCAAAGATGAATACAATACGAATGTAACGATCATTTCATAGTTACCTGTATTTTCCGGACTATAATTCGCACCTTTTTTCATAGTTTTGGCCGGGGTGTGACTTATACTTATATTTATACTTATATACTTATATGTGATATTATTTGTCATTTTCACACTTGCAACCACATTTCATACTCCAGAGCGACTTATATATGTTTTTTTCTTCTCTATTATGCATTTTTTGGCTGGTGCGATTTATACTCCAGTGCGACTTATAGTTCAGAAAATACGGTAATACATTTCACAATTAGGGAATGACTATTACACAGTTCTGATGTAATCTGTTCAATCCCATCACCACAACAAATATACTTAAAGTTTTTACTACAACAGCGTCATACAGACAATGAAGTTAAGTTTTAAAGTTTTTTATAGAGAATTGGGTGTTTCTCTGATTTAATTAGACAAAAAAATTGGATTAACTGGCTTGTGCTGACATATCACGTTAATATCTATTAGTGTGGGCAGTCTTTCCCACGGCCTCACGTATCATTTCACTGTATCAGCTTCATAAACGTAAAAATAATCTTTGAAAAAGTAAAGATTTCCTCGTCGACAGCTGAAAACACTGGCAAAGAGTGAACTTGAATGAGTATGAATGAGCCAGTATTAGAGTCTTTTTCTACTTTATTTCTTTTGTGAGACTTACTCGCAGTTGGTGAGCGTGGCGAGGGAAGCGTCCATCTTCTCTATGGGCGGAATCTGACCGAAGATTTTCACCACTTTGGCTTCATTCGCTGTTTCTCCCGTCTTCTCCTCCTGCAACCGACATGACACTCGATCAGTGTATTTGTCCCTGTGTTTATTGAAGTTATTATTATTGAAATGCGTTTTTGGCATTTTTTGGCCGATTTTGGTCATTCAAGGTTCTTTTTGTAGATATTTTTCAAGTGTTTTTTGTAGTTATTATTATAGAAATGCGTTTTTGGGGCATTTATTTGTCAGATTTTTGTCATTCAAGGTTCTTTTGTAGATATTTTTCACGTGTTTCTTGTAGTTATTATTATGAAAGTGCGTTTTTTGGCATTTTTCTGTCCAATTTTGGTCATTCAAGGTTCTTTTTGTAGATATTTTTCATGTGTTTCTTGTTGGTATTCCTCGGTCTTGTAGTTTGTTCGGGATTCGTCGCCAAAGTTGCAATTTTGCTTATCTTTTGTGGCGGCTTATGCTTTATATCGTCACATGACCGTGCATTTTTGTATTACTAAGAGCAACTAAGTGTGATTTTGTTTTGCCAATATGAAAATGCAGGTTGTTTTTAGACTTGTGTGTGGATTTTTTGTCTCAAACTCCATTATATTTTACATGCACACCAAAAATCTGAACCTAATCTTATTTCTGGAGTTATTTGTTTGAAATTCCATGTAAACAGTCACATCTGACATAACTAACCCCATTTTTTTTTTCTGACTTTTCACACGTGTGCAGGTTTGGAACGAGGAAAATTACACGACAAAGGGCGAAAACAGTGTGAGAAAGTCAAAAAATTAAAGAGGAAAAAATGCACTTTGTCTCCAGAATACAAACATTACTCTAAAAATCCTTCACCCGGTGTTTTTGATGATCAGATTTCTCTTATGCTCGCAAACGAACACCAAAACCAGACCAGATGACTGGGTTCTCTCATTATTCTAGTCATCAAATTAAATGAATATACCCACACTGCAAAAAAAACACTATGAAAGACAAGCTGCTCACCCATTTGGCCAGAGCCTCTCGTACAGTTGTTGCTTTTGCCTAGAAACAGCAAATGGAGGAAGTTAGTTAAAGCTATGTTAGTCACACATAACAACAAGCAAGTCAGAATTTATAATTGTATGTATAAATAACGTAATAGCTACAATTGTTGTGACGGTACACGCTATGACAAACATAGAAAAGGCAACCCAAGCTAGCTAATTGAAGTTACTTAGCCGTCGTTAGCTGTCGGCGACGTTAAACTAGCATTTAGCAGCTACTGGCATAATAAACATCGTAGCATCATCTTTAGTTAAGGATCGTGAGGAGAAATGGTTGAAAAAGGAGTCAGAAAACGCTCACCATGTTCTGTGTGTGGAACTATAATCTTAACTGGAAGAGGAATTCAAGATGGCGCTGCACTGGCCTCTGTCTCTGAAAAGACAATCAAAGCAGACTTTTAACGACAGGTGAACCCACTCCAATGTTGTTGTTGTTGTTGTTGTTGTTGCTTTTAATGGCGGTTGGCAGCAAAAGTGCATTTGTTGTTGCCTCTGACTTAATGTAAAGGACATTCTAGAATCTTGGCCTTGATAACGCAGAATTCTGACATCACGGTTACGGTTATTGTGCAAAAATACAAAATAGTTGTTGTTGTTGTTGTTGTTTTATGGCGGTTGGCATCCAATTGTTGCATTACCGCCAGACTTTATTCCTCAGACTTTTCGTAGTCCTCAGACTGTCGTAGTCCGTAAAAGTACTCCTCCCATTGCTTTGGTGTTACAAAGCCCATGAGGTCATGATATGTCTTTGTGACTAGAATAGTTGTTGTTGTTGTTGTTGTTGTTGTTGTTTTATGGCGGTTGGCATCCGAGTGTTGCATTACCGCCAGACTTTATTCCTCAGACGTTTCGTAGTCCTCAGACTCTGTCGTAGTCCGTAAAAGTACTCCTCCCATTGCTTTGGCGTTACAAAGCCCATGAGGTCATGATGTGTTTTTGTGACTAGAATAGTTGTTGTGTCAGAGACCAACCGGCTTTATTCCAGGGAGACTCTTCTTCACCTTCCTCGCCCTCTTTGACGTTCGGTGCTTTGGAAGTACAAAGCCCATGAGATCATGGGACGTCTTTGTTGTTTTACAAAGCCCATGAGGTCATGGGACGTCTTTGTCGTTTTATCCTTTAGAAGTCCTTCTTCCATCACTTTGGCGTTTCTAGGCCCATGAAGTCCAAGCGCGCTAGAACATCCTCTTGCTCCTCATCCTCGGCTCAGTCTCCAACACCCCCCACCTCTATTGCACTTTCCGCACCGGTCCCCTATATCATAGCGGGTCCCACCCCCATCATTCAGACAAACCAACTCCCTTTGATTGATAAAACCCTCTACCACCTGCCCATACCTATCGGTACCACTACCGCCCCACAAAGCGCTATGCGCATTAAAATCCCCACACCACACGGCCTTTCCCCGAACATCCTTACCGATACTATGTAAGGACTCTAACGTTAACTCACCACACGGATTATAAAGGTTAACCACAGTAACAGCTTCACCACCCAGCCAGACCCTCACCGCCAGGGCCTCCGGCGCTTTACACACACTGACAACAACGTAATTTAGGTCATCTCGGACAAACACAGCCACACCTCCGCCTCTACCCTGCTCCCTATCATTCCTAACACACACATACCCTTGTATCCCAAAACCCCACCTAGGTCGTAACCAAGTCTCCTGCACGCACATAACGTGAGGCTTGTTCAACAAGGTAGAGACAAAATGCTTAAATTCCTGGCCATTAGCACGAAGACTACGCGCATTCCATTGCAAGACAACCACCGCCATTATGAGCCCCCGGAACCTGACGGCGCATCGGGAGCCCCCCCACTCCCACTGCCAGAATGGGGCAGGGCGCCCTCCCGCAGCGCATCCTCTATCTCCGTCCACTCGGGGCCCCCAGCTCCAAAGTACTTCCCTGCAGCCTTAGCGATGATCTTAGTCTTTTCGGATCTCTTCTTGGTTTGCCCAGTACAGTTAATCACTTCCACTATAAAGAGGAAGAAATCTTTCCTCTTCACAACCAGTACATCCTCCGCACCCACAGGGCCTCTGCCCGTGGAAGCCACACTCACAGGCATCCCAGTGGGGACCTCCCCCTGGCCGCGGGCAACGCTGCCCCCTCCCCTGTCGCCTAGGACACCAGCAGCACTGGCAGCCCCCACTGCATCCACCGTCACCTGACTACCAGACACCTTCTTGACCGCATCCGCGTAGGATAGGCCTTGAGAGGCTCTAACTTTTTGCACCTCAGCAGCCCTCTTGCTGAACACGCATCCCCCGTAGGCAGAGCTATGCTCTCCCCCACAGTTACGCACTTGAGTTTTGCTCCGTCGTCACACTTCCCATACTCGTGGTCTCCTGCACATTTACCACACTTCTGAGTTGTTGTTGTTTCAGAGACCAACCGGCTTTATTCCAGGGAGACTCTTCTTCATCTTCCTCTCCTTCTTTGACGTTCGGTGCTTCCACCGTTGTTTTTGTTGTTGTTGTTGTTGTTGTTGTTGTTGTTGTTGTTGTTGTTTTATGGCAGTTGGCATCCAAGTGTTGCATTACCGCCAGACTTTATTCCTCAGACTTTGTCGTAGTTGTTGTTGTTGTTGTTGTTTTATGGCGGTTGGCATCCAAGTGTTGCATTACCGCCAGACTTTATTCCTCAGACTTTGTCGTAGTACCATGGATGTTGTTGTTGTTGTTGTTGTTTTATGGCGGTTGGCATCCAAGTGTTGCATTACCGCCAGACTTTATTCCTCAGACTTTGTCGTAGTTGTTGTTGTTGTTGTTGCTCTACGGCGGCTGGCATCCAAGTCCTCAGACTCTGTCGTAGTCCGTAAAAGTACTCCTTCCATTGCTTTGGTGTTACAAAGCCCATGAGGTCATGATATGTCTTTGTGACTAGAATAGTTGTTGTTGTTTCAGAGACCGACCGGCTTTATTCCAGGGAGACTCTTCTTCACCTTCCTCTCCTTCTTTGACGTTCGGTGCTTCCACCGTACAGCTTTATTCTTCAGGCTTCATTCTATAGGCTTTAATATGTCCACTGATGTCGCTGCTTGGTAGCCGTGCGTCTACGAGACTGGACGAGGACAGGAGACCACCCCCACCCCCATCTCGTCACTCTGATCACCCTGACTCCCCAAAAGCAGACCCCAATCACTCCGACTCCCATTTAGCGCCTTTAGCCTGTTTTCTATATCTGCCCAATCAAGCTCCTTTGTTCCAAGGAATCTCCCTGCAGCTTTAGCAATGATCCTGATCCTTTCAGTTCTGCTTTGAGTCTGAGCAGCACAGTTTACAACATCCACCATAAAGAGTACAACATCCTCTCTATCCACAACCAGGGTATTCTCATTAATTCTGGAACCTGCACACTTGGGACCTCCACTCTTGAAACCTTCACACTTCTTGGGAGCCATGCTGGCCTTTCTCATTTCGCCCTGGCTGGGAGCAGCGCTGGCTCCTCTCTCTGTATTTACTCTAAACTCGTTACTTGAAACTTTCTTGACTGCATCTGCATAGGATATATCTTGAGAGACCTTTATTTTCTGCACCTCAGCAGCTCTTTTGCTAAACCTGCATCCCCCGTAGGCAGAGCTATGTTCTTCCCCACAGTTACAGCACTTCAGTTTTGCACCCACGTCACACTTCCCATACTCATGATCTCCTGCACATTTACCACATCTTTGCTTCCCTCTACAGACCGCTGCAATATGCCCAAAGCGCTGGCACTTAAAGCAACGCAGGGGCGGCGGAACATATGGCCTGACGCTATAGCACATGTACCCAATGAACACCTTACTAGGTAGGCACCTCCCTTCAAGTGTTACCATTACCGACAAGCTGTCACATCTTACCCCAAACCGGGTCACCTTCAAACGCCTAGCGTCCACCACCGTAACTCCAGTCAAATTCTCCTTAACTTCATCCACAGACGTCGCCGTAGGGACACCTACGATAACTCCTCTGACCGTGTTTCTTTCAGCATCAGACACAAGAATGTCCTTTCCACCCAGACGTTTAGTTCCAATCGCCTTCCGTTGCTGAGCCGCGTCCTTGCACACGACCAGCAGCGAGCCATCTCTAAGGACACTCGCACTCTTGATCACTCCCACAGCTACAGTTAGGCTCTTTGACAATGCCACTGAATTCCACTCCTTAAAGGATGCACTATCCTGTGCAAGCTTTATGATCACCTTACAGTCTCTGCTCTCACCCCGGATATCAATAGCTTCAGCCTCATCCTGCTGCTCATTCCCAGAACCCTCGGACGAGCTAAGGGACTTTTTACGTTTCCGGGCACGTGCAGGCAGAAAAGGCTGCTCCTCCACGCCGTCCAGAATGTCTTCCATCCCCGATCCACTCTCCTCCGCCGCATTTACCGTTGCCTATGACTTAATGTAAAGAACGTTCTAGAATCTTGGCCTTGACAACGCAGAATTCTGACATCACGGTTACGGTTGTTATGCAAGAATACAAAATTGTTGTTGTTGTTGTTGTTGTTGTTTTATGGCGGTTGGCGTCCAAGTTGTTGTTGTTGTTGTTGTTGTTGTTGTTTTATGGCGGTTGACATCCGAGTGTTGCATTACCGCCAGACTTTATTCCTTAGTGTTGCATTACCGCCAGACCTTATTCTTCAGACTTTGTTGTATTCTTTAAGAAGTTCTTCTTCTATTACTTTGGTGTTTCAAAGCCCATGAGTTCCTGAGATGTTGGAATTCAACAACACTTCCTACACTTCCTACACTTCTTCCTACATAGTAATCAGTGTAGGAAGAAGAGTCAGCTCTGGAATAAAGTCTAAAGAATATAAAGTCTGAAGAATAAATTCTGGCGGTAATGTAGCACTTGGATACCAGCCGACATAAAACACCAAAGAAGAAGAAAATTAGTCAAACAAGTGATGATAATGGTTAAACATAAGACACACTTTGAAGACTTAAAAGTAACAAAATAATTAATAATGATAGTTTATATATTTATATTCTATCATCTAGGTACGCGGTGCACGGTGGCAAAGGTGGTTAGCGCTCTTGCCTCCCAAGAAAGGAGGAGATCATGGGTTCAATTCCCGGACCAGACCAACATCACATGATCTCTCTGGGTGGAGTCTGCATGTTCTCCCCGTGTTACCGTGGGTTCTCTCCGGGTTCTCTGGCTCCTCCCACCGTCCAAAGACATGCATGTGTCAGGTAGAATTGGCAACTCTAAATTGGCCCTAGTGGATGAATGTGAGAGTGAACTGTCTGTAATGTCCATGTCTCTGTGTTGGCCCTGCGACGAGTTGGCCAATGTCCAGGGTGTACCCCGCCTAAGGCCCAAAGTCACTGGGATAGGCTCTAGTCACTCGCGACCCGGAAAGGGAACAAGCGGTAGAAAATGAATGAAAAATGATCTAGGTACATTATTGATTTGTTTGTGATGCACTTTAACCTGAGCTATGAAGTTTTTGTTTTATTTGATTATTATTATTATATTATTTTTTTGTTTTATTCTTTATGATAAGAAACAATAAGGACCAAACCTTTGTTATAAACCTTTTTATTTGTCTAGCTAAATTAGATATGCATAAACGTATATGTACCAACCAAAAACCCGTGTTTATCATTCTTCTGAAAGATTTTAAATTGGATCACTCCATTAGAGAACCAAAAAGCGTTTTTAATGAATTATGAACAGAAATAATTGATTTGAAGTCGTTTTATTTAACCTGACAAATATAATTAGATATAATAATAACACATCGATTTAAGTTCAAGTAAAAATCAACACAAAAGCTAATTAAATAGTAGTTGTTTATTTTAGTTGATTAAAAAATCTGTCAACATTTGTCCTTTAAAACATAAAAACAAATGGACAAACTACAACATGCTACATTCATTGAAACATAATTCTATAAATATTTATGTAACGCATCTAAAGTACGATAGACTCACATTTATACACAGATTTATACACAAACGGACACACACGATCACAGATAAATGCATAGATTAAACCTTTGTACAAATGCGCCAAAACAAATCCAGTATTTGGCGGAGGAATCTCTCACAAAATAGTGCTGATATGCTAATTTAGGCCCTTTAAGTCCCTTTAAGTCCCTTTAATTTTATTACAAAACAATGCTACAATTAGCTTGTTAAATTAAGGTACATTTCAGCTCATCCTTGAGAAAATTCAAGGAGACCACAGTTTGCTTTGGTAATTATAACCAAAGAAAATAACAACAACAAAATGGTTCTACTCTTGGTCCTATAGTGTGCTTTTTGTAATCATAAAAACACATTTATTAAAAAACTGAATTGATTTGTAAAAGGATGAAACACATCCTTCATAGCTTAGTTTGATCACGCGTCATAAACTGTGCTCTTTATGTTAACAGTTTGAGTCGTCTTGGCTTTTCGGCAGGACATTTTGACATCTGGTTTTGTTCATAATGGAAATTTTAAAATGCATAAAATATTTTTTTTTAAACGTTGAGTCCTTCAGGTCTCGGCTTCTCCTTCGTCCACCTCTTCTTTGATCAGTGTTGTTCCTACAAAAGGATACGAGATTATACTGACAATAACCAAACAGCCTCATTACATACCACTATTTTTATCAATAAAAACGAAATATACATATGTTTTATGCCATTTGATAAAAACAACAAAACACAATATTGTCAGACTCTACAAAAAACACTGTTAGCCCTGAACATGTGTCATTCAGCTTCATACTCATGTGCAATACTGTTATACTCATGTGCAATACTGTTATACTCATGTGCAATACTGCTATACTCATGTGGAATACTGTCATAATAATGTGCAATACTGTTATACTCATGTGCAATACTGTTATACTCATGTGGAATACTGTCATAATAATGTGCAATACTGTTATACTCATGTGCAATACTGTTATACTCATGTGGAATACTGTCATAATAATGTGCAATACTGTTATATTAATGTACAATACTGTTATACTCATGTGCAATACTGTTATACTCATGTGCAATACTGTTATACTCATGTGGAATACTGTCATACTCATATGCAATACTGTTATACTCATGTGCAATACTGACATACTCATGTGCAATACTGTTATACTCATGTGCAATACTGTTATACTCATGTGCAATACTGTTATACTCATGTGGAATACTGTCATAATAATGTGCAATACTGTTATACTCATGTGCAATACTGTTATACTCATGTGCAATACTGTTATACTCATGTGGAATACTGTCATAATAATGTGCAATACTGTTATACTCATGTGCAATACTGTTATACTCATGTGGAACACTGTCATACTCATGTGCAATACTGGCATACTCATGTGCAATACTGTTATACTCATATGCAATACTGTTATACTCATGTGCAATACTGTTATACTCATGTGGAATACTGTTATACTCATGTGCAATACTGTCATAATAATGTGCAATACTGTTATACTAATGTGCAATACTGTTATACTCAAGTGGAATACTGTCATACTCACGTGCAATACTGTTATACTCATGCGCAATACTGTCATACCCATGTGCAATACTGTCATAATCATGTGCATGTGCAATACTGTCATACTCATGTACAATACTGTTATACTCATGTGCAATACTGTCATAATCATGTGCAATACTGTCATACTCATGTGCAATACTGTCATACTCATGTGCAATACTGTCATAATCATGTGGAATACTGTCATAATAATGTGCAATACTGTTACACTCATGTGCAATACTGTTATACTCATGTGCAATACTGTTATACTCATGTGCAATACTGTTATACTCATGTGCAATACTGTCATAATAATGTGCAATACTGTCATAATCATGTGGAATACTGTCATACTCACGTGCAATACTGTTATACTCATGCGCAATACTGTCATACCCATGTGCAATACTGTCATAATCATGTGCATGTGCAATACTGTCATACTCATGTACAATACTGTTATACTCATGTGCAATACTGTCATAATCATGTGCAATACTGTCATACTCATGTGCAATACTGTCATACTCATGTGCAATACTGTCATAATCATGTGCAATACTGTCATACTCATGTGCAATACTGTCATAATCATGTGCAATACTGTGACATAATCCCTATCATCCTGGTGCAATATTTTCTGTCCATATAACAGCTATTATATTATTAAGAGTATAAGAGTTTTCAATAAGAGTTTTTTTATAAGAGTTTTTTACAAGACTTTTTTTCGTATTGCTTGCCCTAAATACAAACATAACATCTCATTCTTACCGTCCAGTTTCTTCAGTTTGGGGAGTTTCTTAGACGCCTCTTCCATCCAGTTCCCTTCGGCCGTGTGCTTCTCCTCCAGAGGGTTCCCCACAAACACCAGCTCCACCAGACTGGGCAGATCGGCCAACCTCACAAACTCCACTGGAAAACACGACCATTTACGGTTTTCAGATGACGCCACGATATTTCATTAACTCCCTATAGTATAACTCACCCCATTCTTTGACCAGGTTGTTGGACATGTACAACACTTTGAGGTTCTTCATACTTTGGACGCCTTTTAGTTTCTCGATTAAGTTATAGGAGATCCACAGCTCCTCCAGCGTATCGCCCACAGCCTCCTGCATCCAGAAAAAAAGCCGCGCAAATGTGTTTACCGTGTTTTCCGGACTATAAGTTGCACCAAAACTATGAAAAAAAGGTCCGGAAAATACGGTAATCAGAATATCTCATTGGGAGAATATCGTATCTGAATATTTAAATGAAACTCACCAGCCCAGTCAGTACTTTGATGTTATTTCGACCCAGGGATAATATCTTTAAATTCTCTGCAGCGGAAACAAAACATCTCTAAAAACATGAGCAGGATTTACATCGTTTTCGATGATCAAAACTCACTCAGACCGTTGAGATTCGTGATCTTCTCAATGCAGTTTGTAGACAGCGATAGTTTCCTGTAAAAAAGGCAAAAATGAGTACAATGTGAATGTCGAACGATCGTTTCATAATCGATACGTTTTTCTCAATTTAAGTGAATTTTAAAAGGTTTTGTGTATAATTCCCCTAGGTACTACGGACACAAGTGGTTTCCTCCACTGATTCTTCTGTTAGACTCCATCTTGCACAGAGATCCAAAATAAACACGCCGTGAAAGCGAAAGAAACACACGGACAAAACAATAATTCGCTTGATAAAGAATAAAGATACATTACACTTGTAGAAAATGACATAGACATAGACAGGCCTTATAAATTCAGGCCCTATAATCCAGCTTTAACAAACTGCAATTGTGATGATAAAATGGTTGTAAAGGGAAGTAAATGTGTTTTGAGGAGTTGTTAGGGCACGACTGGTGTTAAGAGTAAGATTTTTTTTAAATAAGTTTTTCATAAGAGTTTTTTAAAATAAGTTTTTTAAAATAAGTTTTTTTATAAAGTTTTTCAAAGGAGTTCTTATAAGAGTTTTTTAAAATAAGTTTTTCATAAGACTTTTTTATAACAGTTTTTTTTCCAAAAGTTTTTTATTAGAGTTTTTTATATTATTATCATGACTTCTTTGAACTTGTTATCTTAAACATGAACACTTGATGAGCAGCTGTTCTGTCTCTGCAGAGATCCTTCTGTTGCGTAATCAACCTCACTACATACACAAGCCTAACATGGCTCTACAGCGCCCTCTGGTGACACTTCAGAAGATTACGCCACATAACAAGATACACCGAAAACGAATAGAAATGTGGCAGTAACATTATGTAATCTATCCAATCATACAACGTACTGAAAGGTTTTAATACTACAGAGTCATAAAGGGAATGAAAAGAGTTTAAAGTTTGTTTATAAAGAATGTGCGTGTTTCTCTGCTTTTCATAAACTAACAGAAAATATTTAACTCGCTTGTGCCGACATATTTGCTTGTTGGTAGTTCCAAAGTTATTATCTAATAGTGTGGGCAGTCTTTCCCATGGTCTCACATGTCATTTTTTATCATAAACATATAAAAATAACCTTAAAAATGTAAAAAACAAACAAACAAACTAAAGGATATATTTGTCTACAGCAGAAATCTCTGGGAAACACTGGCAAAGAGTGAACTAAGTATGAACGAGCCATTGTTTTTAAAGGAGAAACGCACACGAAACTCTGTATTATTAGCCCTTTTTAAACTTTATTTCTTTTGCAGGACTTACTCGCAGCTGCTGAGCGTGGACAGAGAGGCGTCCATCTTCTCTATGGGCGGCACTTGACCGTAAAGTTTCACCGCTTTGGCTTCGTTTGCTTTTTCTCCCGTCTTCTCCTCCTGCAACCGACATGACACTTCATTAATACATTTAATATTACACTATTATAACAAATCATGTCAAGTGTATCCTATAAATGACATTACATCTTCCCTCACAACTATTTGTGGAGTATAAATCTAACTTATTACCCATATTTGATGTTTTTTAAAATAATAGTTGTTTTTTTATTACAATACAAAGAGCAATAAAGTGTGATTTTGTTACGCAAATGTAAATACATGTTGTTTTGAGACTTACGGGTGGAATTTTAGTGTCAAACTCTAGATATTTTTACATGCACGCCAAAAATCTGAACATAATCTGATTTCTGGAGTCATTTATCATTGCAATGCCATGTAAACAGTCACATCTGACATAAATAATCCCATTTCTTTCTGACTTTTCACACGTGTGGAGGTTTGGAACAAGGAAAACGACACGACACAGGGCTTAAACAGTGTGGAAAAGTCTCAAATGAAAGAGGATAAAATGCACTTACAATGCAAACGTTACTCTAAAAATAAAAACCACCAAAACCAGACCAAATTATTGAGTTCTCTCATTATTCTAGTCATCGAATTAAATGAATATACCCACATTAAATCCTCCTCAAATAAATAAAAACACTATGAAAGACAAGCTGCTCACCCATTTGGACAGAGCATCTCGTACAGTTGATGCTTTTGCCTAGAAACAGCAAATGCAAGAATTATTACAGCATTATAAAGCTATATTAATCACACATAGCAACAAGCAAATCATAAATACTTCACTATTTACAATTCTCAGTATAAAATAGCATGCAAAAAAACAAAAAAGCTGCACGCATAGCTACTATTGTTGTGACGGGAAACGCTAAAACAAACACAGAAAAGGCAAACCACGCTAGCTAATTAAAGTTACTTAGCCGCCGTTAGCTTCCGGCGACGTCAACCTAGCTTGCGTTTAGCAGCTACTAGCATAATAAACATCTTAGCATCGTCTTTTGTCACGGATCGCGAGGAGAAATGATTGGGAAAAGGAGTGGGAAAACCGCTCACCATGTTCTGTCCGCGGACGTCTGCGCTGTTGCTATGGCACTGACAGACACGGCGCGGCGCATGCGCAGTGTGCGGCGGAGCTGACCCAGTTTTGAAAACGTTATTTTATTCTAATTAGCTTTGTTTAATGGGATTTATTTAGGCCTTGTGTGCGGCAGGAAATTCTAATAATGCTAAAGTAATGCAGAATAATGTTTTCATTTTAGTTTTCATTTTTTAAAATTGTGTTGTTGTATTACTATTCTTATGAGCGGGAGCCATGCTAAATATATACAAAAATAGCTAATGTTAGATAAATAATAGATAAAGTGGTGTTGACTGGCTATTTTTGCACTGGTGTTGTGAACATTTTATATTTAAAGTCTATTGTTATACTGTTGTTATACTTATTGCCCTTTTGATTGATCATGGTTTATAATTCTACTAGTTTTATTCTTAGTTTTATTCAGCGTTTGTGACTTTCGTTCAACATAGAGAGATGTTAAAGCAAAAAGTCTAATTTACACGTGAAGTCCCCCACAGAGCTTGATTTTACACATACGTAGGAAATATATATATGTGTAAAGAATTGAAATTGTTTATGGAACTGTTGGAAAGTAGGAAAGTACTTGCATGTTACTGTGCAATACTTATTCAACTTATATTCTATAGATTCTGGGGGCAGATGAGGATCCTAAACGTTTAGCTCTCTATTGCCCCCTAGTGACACAACACGGGTACAAGCTGGAGAAAATGCTGCGCTCAAGGAATTTAGTGTTTGTTTGTGAGTTTAGTTAGTGACTTTTAGTTTTAGGAGATATTTAAATTCTAGAGCAGTTTTAATACACCCCACTCGATTTTTCTTCTTCTTCTTCTTCTTCTTCTTCTTCTTTTTCTTCTTCTTCTTCTTCTTCTTCTTCTTCTTCTTCTTCTTCTTCTTCTTCTTCTTCTTCTTCTTCTTCTTCTTCTTCTTCTTCTTCTTCTTATGCTTATGCTTATTCTTATTAGGCCCGAGCGCCACAAGCTGGCGAGAGGCCTATTAATCTCGTAAGGCCGTGCGAAGCACGGCTGCGAAAGTGCGCACATAGTGCGCACGAAATCGAGCGCAAAGCGCTCGCCCACTTCCAAACACTCACTAACGCACTCCTCCACTCATGCACGCCCCGTGCATACTAATTAGTAGTAGGAAAATGGAACATTACCGTTGTAAACGGGAGAAGCCCGTGCAAAAGTTCGCACTAAACGAGCACTTTACATTGGTTATAAAGCACTCATTTGCGTTAAGTAGCTCACGAATACGTTCCCCATCTCTTGCATGTTCCGTGCATATAAGCATGTAATGCAAAAATTGAACATTATTACTGTATAGAGGGCCAAAAACACAAAGTGGGCAGAGCCCACTCAAAATTATCGAAAGTACCCGTCAGTGACCAGGGACCCACACCATGAGGTAGGAAAGCGCGAGCGCTTTCCGAAAATGTATAGTTTATGATATTTGAAAAATGGGAAACATTGTTTTCGCATCGGAATATTATTCTTTCTTCTTCTTCTTCTTCTTCTTCTTCTTCTTCTTCTTCTTCTTCTTCTTCTTCTTCTTCTTCTTCTTCTTCTTCTTCTTCTTCTTCTTCTTCTTCTTCTTCTTCTCGGGACCAACCCCCCTATTTTTCACCCAGTGAACATTGACGAAAAGTCACAAAAATTTGCACACCTCTAAAAATTGTGCCTCCTTACATTCTGGCTATTTCCCTTTTCTAAAATAAAAAAATTGGCGCGTCAGCGCCCCCAAATGTACCAAAAATGCATTGAGAGATAGGAAATGACCCCAAAAAAATCTGATCGTAGAATCATGAAATTTGGCGCAGCGGTAGATGGTGACAAGAGAAGTAAAAAATATTATCACGGCAACGCGAGGGCCGATCATTGCCGCTTGTGGCTTTAATTCTTCTTCTTCTTCTTCTTCTTCTTCTTCTTCTTCTTCTTCTTCTTCTTCTTCTTCTTCTTCTTCTTCTTCTTCTTCTTCTTCTTCTTCTTCTTCTTCTTCTTCTTCTTCTTCTTCTTCTTCTTCTTCTTCTTATTATTATTATTATTATTATTATTATTATTATTATTATTATTATTAGTGGTAGTAGTAGTAACATTAGTATAATTATCATCATCATCATAATTATTATTATCATTTTTTTTCAAGAAATACACTATTCACATGTACAAGACAAGACAGGGCTAGACAAAAGACAACTTTAAGAAAAGTAAGACATCCAATATATTAAATATATTTTTAATAACAAATAAAAGTTAATGGTTCATGATATGAGTCCCTTTTTGCCAAATTTATGTTAAATCCAAGTTCACTCCGTATATTATTATTTTTCCCATTGTCCGTATGTCAGTTACAGTGTCCTTAATGGGTTTAAATATTACTTTCCTGGAACAAAATTGACTTTTATATATAACCATTTAACACACACAAGAAAAACAAGTAAATACAACCTAATTTTTTTTTATATATAGTGAATTTTCTTCCTCCAAAGCCTGAACTCTGCTCCAAACCACATGATTAAAACAAATAAAATGTGATTAATCTTATCTATTAAAACATTGGATTACCTGCAGCCAATGAATGAATGAATGATTTGCGTCTCTGGCTGGAGCAGATGATCCCAGCGTGACCAGAGCTCTGGACCCGAGCGGCCGGTGTTCAGTGACACCAGCCTCTGCAACTCTATCGCTCACCTCTGACACTGACAAAGTGTTATGACGTGCGGCGTGTTATGAAGTCCAAACGCGACAAACACGACACGCG
Source organism: Eucyclogobius newberryi (assembly GCF_026437365.1). NCBI lineage: Eukaryota > Metazoa > Chordata > Actinopteri > Gobiiformes > Gobiidae > Eucyclogobius > Eucyclogobius newberryi. Next base: position 5,374,704 of record NW_027315846.1, read on the forward strand.
CGCCAAAGAAAATACCTCTTCAAACTATTGTCAAAACGTGCACGGCTCAAACTGCTGTACGAAACGGTTATTAACTGTTATAACGAGGCCGAAGTTATGGTAATGTTTGGATGAATATGCCATGAATATATTTGTCATGTTGGCGACACTTGAGAGCGCTTGGAAACTGTCATTAGGTTTAAGAGTAAATATAAGCCATTATACGTTTATCAGTACATTATTTTATTGTTTAATACTTTATTATTCTATCAACTTTGGGATCTCTTTGACTCATGATGTTAACGCTTTGACTGAAAATTTTCCACAGTACCGTATTTTCCGAACTATAAGATGCGCCTTTTTTCATCATTTTGGCCGGGGTGCGACTTATACTTATATTTATACTTATACTTATACTCCAGAGTGACTTATATGTGATATTATTTGTTATTTTCACACTTGCATCCTCATTTCATACTCCAGTGCAACTTATATATATATTTTTCTTCTCTATTATGCATTTTTTGGCTGGTGCGACTTATAGTCCGGAAAATATGGCATTCCCTTTTTCAGTGTTTTATATTCCTTTTTATAGGCATTTTTGAAAACTTTTAGACATTTAAAAGACGATGGCAGCAGTCCCAGTTTGTCATGACTCTGAAACACTTGAATTCCATGAAAAATTTGCATTATTACAAGCTCACCTCTCCGCAGAGCTCGCTGGATCTTTGGCCCGAGGTGTCCCCTGCTTGTCGCCATACGTTCCAGGCAAATAGACCCGCCACCGTGTGCACTTTTGATATCTATTTTTATTACTTTATAGTTTATAACTTTCTGGAGGCGGCATGTGACCGAATGGTTCTGTGTAAACTGTAAAAGTCGACCCCACAAAGTGCTCTTGTTCTTCTACTGAACATTATTCTATTATTATGATGATTATAAATGGAAAGTTAAAACCCTACAGTGCAACATTCCCACGGAGACAATCAGGTGGAGGCTCTTCCAGGGCACGCAAGGTTGCGAATGTGCATTAAGATTGATTTGAACACTGACCAGAGCTAATAACACAAAGGTCGACTGATTTCCACCGTTTTTATTTAATTTTTTCAAGCCGCGGCGAAAGATCAGCGACAGCCGAGATGAGAAGTCAAACAACCCGCAAGAACCAATCCCTCTAAAGACCGTCTGTATAAAGCGACTGTGAAAGAGGTCCTCACAGGCCGGGCTTCAGTTACAGATCGAGTGACTGCGTTTCTGTGTCTGTGGGCGGGGCCGGGGAGACTTGAGAACGCCATAAGAAAGTCGGGCGCGCGTCCGTTGAGTGACAGAAGGAAGACGATGTAGGAGGACATGACAAGAGTGGGTAAATTTGTCCCCCGATGAGACTGGGGAAAGAACGATCAGCGGGAATTCCGGAACGTGAAGTCCCGGTCGAAAGGCTGAAGAAATGTGGAAAAGTGGGATCGTTGGTTGAGAAGGGAAATATGTAGGAGCTGTGGAAAGTAGGGTTCTTCAAAGCTTCAACGTCTCCAACAGTGAGGACGCTTCGCCGGATTGTGGTCGAGAGACCGACGAGATTGCGTGTATCAGCGGATCGGAAAAACATGTCAAAAGCGACATTCGTCCTACGCATTTTCCGTAGGAGCCGGAGCAGATCTTGCGTCGGGATCTTGGGTCTAGAGACTGGAAACTGTGATCAAAATGTGAACCTGTGGACCTCTGCGCTTAGTTTGACTGAGAACAAACTGCAAAGCGCCGACGTTTGACCTTGGCGTCCGACTTGCGCACGTTGTAAGGACTCTCTGCAATTTAAGTATTTGTTTTATTCATTGTCTCCTCCTTTCTGTTCATTGTTATTTAGTGCAAGCTTGTCCACAGTTTTAGTTGGTTTCTGTCTCATTTTAGATTGTGTTCTGCACCATTTTAGGCCCAATAAAGTCTGCGATCAGATCAGATGTTGGAAAGCAAAATGTCATCGTCGTCGGTCGTACTTGGCGTTGGGAAGAGTTTGAGAACCACAGTCTGGACTAGATCTTGAGCGCTCTGGTCATGAAGTAACTAAAGGATTTTCTCGTGCACGTCAAATACACAAATGCATCGATGGATTGGTTCAACGGACACTGGTCGAAGCTAAAAAATACACAGGAATCGGTCTTGTGCGTTTGATCTTCGCTTCGGATGTCGTTGGAGTCATCTGTCAGAAGCAGTTCGACGGCATCGCTACACCAAACGAGACCTTTCTCCAGATCCAGACAAAGAATACCAAGAGGAGTGACGTACTGCGCATGATTTGAGAAGAGACGCGCGCGATTCAGAACACAAACCCGTATGCGTCGGTGGAACGGCTCTTCTCGCAGCGGATGTAAAAGTGATGAAAACGTCAATCCAGAGACGACAAGAATGGATCAGAAGAACGGGAAAATGGGGCTCGATCGAGAGAAGTTGTAACTACGTGGAGCTACGCCGACCAAATATCGCTAGCTTTGTGTCGCCGGGGTTGTTTACGTTTCGAGGAAGGCCCGCGCAAGTCTTGGCAACATCAAGAAAACACATCGGCGTCTCAAAGGTGGGGTTCACGAGAGTTCCTTTGCCGCCAATCGACAAGTCAAGAAGTTTGTCCAGAAACTTCGCGGAATGCCTTACAACTAAATCGATGTTCGGGTCGGCTGCGATCGCCTTGCAAGAACGCGGTAGCAATTCGACGATGATGGACAAAGCGCCGCCGAACGCGTCTTATAGAAAATCCCGTCAGAACTCGAATAAGAAAATCAGTGCTCGTCACGGCATAGAAAACGACGCGGAAATCCAGGGTCCGGCGAATCGTGGCGGACTGATTAAACGGCCGTTCGATGCCCAGTCGGCCGTGACGCTCGCTCCGGAGCCTTCGGAGCGACAAAGGAAAGATGACGCCAATCAGGCGGGTGCCGACGCCAGCGGGACGGCGATGCCAGACGGGGTGACACGCGATGCCAGTCTTCACCCGGCAGAGCAACAAAGAGGTTTCTGCTCCAGCGAGTCGGCCGTCGAGACAGAGTCGGAAGACCAGAGCCGGTCGGACAGCGGGCAGAAGGAGGACGGCGATGACTACTACACGGAGGAGAGGATCGCCGAGTGGGTCCTCAGCGTCAACTCCTGCCTCTTCAAAACGGGAAGCGACGAGGACAAGGGTCAGAGGGAACACGCGGAAGAGCAAGACGTAGCGACGATTAAAATAGTCTATAATGGAGAGAAGGACGTTTAGAAATATGCTAAATACGTCTGTGGAAAGAAAGGACGTGTTTATTTAACCTGTCTGTCTCCGTGGAATGTTACACAGTACGGCATTGAACTTAAGTAGGTGTGTGACGGCGCCAGGCCAAGTTACGGGTCAGATCTGTGGAGAGGCGACGCTGCTCACGTTACGCTAAATCGACTTGAACTAACTTTAAACTCTGTTATAACGGTGTTTCCTTGTCATTTACCCATTTTTGATTGCTGCATGTTTGGACAATCCTATTTGCAACTGAAGGGAGTGCTCTGAAAAATATTGTTTTCACCCATCTCCTATCCCCGCCCACATCCCTGTACTCAGTTGCGGATATTTACTATTAATACTAAAGATTACTCAGTGACACATGTACAGTTGAGTTCTAAAATGTTACAGAGCTACTTTTCAAATATAAAAACACATAAATAACAATCCACTGCTAAATAATCTACCGTATTTTCCGGACTATAAGTCGCACCTATTTTCATAGTTTTGGCCGGGGTGCGACTTATACTTATATTTATACTTATATACTTATACTCCGGAGCGACTTATATGTGATATTATTTTTTTCTTTTCTATTAGCATTTTTTGGCTGGTGCGACTTATAGTCCGAAAAATACGGTAATCACTATTCTTTATACCTTACAATGGACATTTGTGCTTCACATGCTCACAGAATAACCACATGATCTAAATTAACGTGAATAATTCATTTTCACACCCAAAATGGATTAGAAAAAAATGACAATTGAATAATAAAAAACCTATAAAAATATAGGGTAGTTCTACTCGTGTTTATATCTGGATAAATCAAATAATACAAACACTAAATGACTTAATGACTGAAAATCTGAAATGTATACATACAATTAAGTTATTAAATGTCATTCTCTATTAAACTGTTTGTTGCCGCTACAATTGAACATGTACAAATGTTGTAATTACACTGTTTATTGTAGATATTTGTGTAAAATAATAATATCTGAGTTCACCAAATGTTCAATAACTACTTATCTACACCACAATATACTTTGTCATTATCCCTTTATTGTCCAGGTTGTTTTTAAACTCGAGGGGGGAATAAACTTTGCAGGGTCAATAGATCTGTAATGTAAATAAATCTAAACAAAACATCCAGTTTATGCCTAATTTATTCTATTCCAAAGGCCTAAATTGTCTTTTTAACACAGTGGGATGGATGTAGTTTTACCCAGAAGTTGTGAAGAACAAACAAACAAACAAACAAAATAACACTATACAGTTGATGATTGATGCATTTTCAGGATTTAATTTTACACGAACAAACTGGACACTTTTTTTCTTGTCTTTTTTTAATCAAGGACCATTACAAACACATATTCTGTAATGATAAGTTTGTGCTTGTAAAGACTTTGACTCTTGGATTCGAAACCTGCAAAACAACACATCAAAAACACTCTTGTAAATAAAACGTGATTATGTTGCATTCGTGACCGGTGCAACACCCGTTATTTGTTGTTGATGCAAACTACGGCGCGCGCCTCGGTCTTTATTGTCGATTCTGGACGCAGCCAGGAGCGCAGCCAGGAGAGCAGCCAGGAGAGCAGCCAGGAGAGCAGCCAGGAGCAGCCAGGAGAGCAGCCAGGAGAGCAGCCAGGAGAGCAGCCAGGAGAGCAGCCAGGAGCAGCCAGGAGCAGCCAGGAGCAGCCAGGAGCAGCCAGGAGCCTACTACCTGCGCCTGAACGAACGGGAACAAACCTACAACCCCGGAGCCCGCAGCCTACCGCGTGCCCTTGCGCCTCCTCTCCTCCCGTTACCGCGCGCGCCTCTCTCTCGCCTCCCCGCACGCGGCACAGCCTTCGTGCGTCTCTGGCTCCGGTCTGAAACATTAATCGGAGGACATTCCCAGAGCAGAGAAGGACACGGGATGCGCACACACTCGCACGCAGGCTCGCTCCAGAGGTGCAGCAGCCCTGACGCACCGCTGTTCCCCGTGTGCGCCGCCGTCACCGTGCAGACCGAAGGAGTAAACATGGCGTCTGACGGGATGGTGCTCACCAACCACGACCATCAGACCCGTGTGGGCATCCTGACAGGTAAAGGCGACGCGCCGCGGCGGAAAACGCGCGTCTAACCGCGCGGCGGGTGCATTCGCGTCGCGGTTGTTCGCCGCCCGCGCGCGTACGCGGTCACATTCTGGCTCCGCTGCAGAGCTAGCTTCGGTTAGCCGCGCGATGCTAACCGGTACCATTGGCTGTCAGGTGGCACCGATGTGGGGCTGTTTTGTGCTTCTGAACGGGCGAATTACGCTCGCCGCGCACGAAACGCACGCGACATGTTTGGTCTCGCACGCGAGCGCGCGACGACAACCGCGAGCGATGCGTTATTAGATTGTTATACGCCAGAAATTAAGGTTTTTAAGCAGTGCATTGAACGTGAGACGGGACATATTTACGTCCTTTCAAAGCTCGCTCGCTCACATCTGGAGGTGTGCGGGAGCGACGGGCAAATCTGCGCTTTATTTTGAAACTTAACGCCGTGACTTCCGAAACCGAGCTCGGCGCGCGCGTCCGCCTTGACCGAGTCCAGCGCCGCTATTATTGCCCCGTTTCCTCGCGATGTGCCGTTACCGAGCTACGGAGCTACCGAGCTACGGAGCTACCGAGCTACGGAGCTACCGAGCCACCGAGCCTACATTATTCATGAAGCCTTTGCAGATTCCAAATAGTGGACACTAAACTGGGGTCGCCTCCAGTGCGCGCGCGCCCCCCACCAACACACACACACACACACCAACACACACACACACACACACACACACACACACACACCAACACCAACACACACACACACACACACACCAACACACACACACACACACCAACACACACACACACACACACACACACCAACACACACACACACACACCAACACACACACACACACACACACCAACACACACACACACCAACACCAACACACACACACACACACCAACACCAACACACACACACCAACACACACACACACACACCAACACCAACACACACACACACACACACACACACCAACACACACACACACCAACACCAACACACACACCAACACACACACACACACACACACTAACACCAACACACACACACACACTAACACCAACACACACACCAACACACACACACACACACACCAACACACACACACACACACACACACCAACACCAACACACACACACACCAACACACACACACACACACCAACACCAACACACACACCAACACACACACACACACACACACACACACACTAACACCAACACACACACACACACACACACACTAACACCAACACACACACACACACACACACACACACACACACACTAACACCAACACACACACACACACACACACACTAACACCAACACACACACACACACTAACACCAACACACACACCAACACACACACACACACACCAACACACACACACACACACACACACACACACACACCAACACCAACACACACACCAACACACACACACACACACACACACACACACACACACACACACACACACACTAACACCAACACACACACACACACTAACACCAACACACACACACACACACACACACACACACACAGCGCTGCTGTTGCCCGATAATTTAGCGCATTTCCGTGGTTATTGCGCGTAATGAGGACGGCACGGCGCTGCGTCGCTCGGGCCCCTTCGCTCGCGCGCGGGGCCGGCGTCACGTTCGCACATCCCGGGTCGTGCCGCCGCCGCCGCTGCCTCCTAAACCACGGCACCGGGAGAACGTGAGGCTCATGCCAAGCAGCTAAATGACGAGTCCGCGGCGGTCGCGGCTCCACGGGCCCGGGACCCGCCGCGCGCGCGTGTGTGTGTGTGTTCAGACCCCCCCCCCCACAGACACACACACGTCACATGTTCGGCGCACGTTTCCCCCCAGCCCGCGTGTGTGTGACCCGTGATCGTGGCGTAAAAGAACGGGTTATGTCTGTGTGTGTGTGTGTGAGACCGGCAGCGACGCGCGAGGATTCGGTTGAGGCCTGCACGTTGCACGGGGCACTGCAGAATCTGATTTAAATGTTCTGCTAATGCGAATTCCGTTGAATTTTTTAACATTTTGAGCACATTTAGACCATATTTATTGGTGTAGTTTGTGAACGGTGGATTTATGTGACACATTAGGAGTGAGATCACCGCTGTCCAGTGCTGGTCTTGGCCCGGTTGGAGTTTAGTCATGGATTATGCTGATTTTTGTCCTCTTTTAGACCTGGTTCTGTCCGGTTTAGTCCCTCGATCCACGTGGGAAGACCGCGGTCAGCCTACTCAGTGATACAAGTTGGACAAATGTTACTATTGACCGCTTGTTGACCGCTCGTAAAGCTCAAATAACTCGCACATGAACAAATTAGGAGTGAGATCACCGCTGTCCAGTGCTGGTCTTGGCCTGGTTGGAGTTTAGTCATGGATTATGCTGATTTTTGTCCTCTTTTAGACCTGGTTCTGTCCGGTTTAGTCCCTCAGTCCATGTGGGAAGACCGCGGTCAGCCTACTCGGTGATACAAGTTGGACAAATGTTACTATTGACCGCTTGTTGACCGCTCGTAAAGATCAAATAACTCGCGTATGAAGCGTAGTACATGTCAAACTCGACTAACTCGTGCACTTAAATGTCATTTCTATTTTTGGATGGCAAAGTGGCGTCGAATTGCATCGCACACGTTCGTCCGCTGTCCACCGTCTCTCCGGAATGACCAGTAAATTAAATCAATTTAACCGTTTAAGTTGTCTGCATCGTTTTTGTTTTTTTCGTATCCGGGAAGAGTTTGACCTAAAACGATCCGGAGCGATTTTCAGAACCGACTCTGTCCTCTGTATCTGGTTTGACACGTCGCCTCAGAGCGCAAAGGTCACGGGTTCAGTTCCCGGCTGGTCAGGGGCCTTTTGAGGATCCTGGTGGAGCACATTTATGGACTAAAGAGTGTTGTATACGCTGCATTTACAATTTTTTGCGTCATTTTTACACAATCGCGGCTCAATTTGAGTCCTAAAACTTCTTTTCTCGGTTCAACGTCATGTTTGTTGACCCGTGTACAGAGCAGTGAACGGTTAATCGATGAAGTTGTTGCCGCCCTGCTATAAACTGATAAACCAGCCGACTATGAAATGCATATGAAATGACCCACATTAACACACATAACTTATTGTTTTTTTTAAATATTGATACTGTATTTTCTGGACTATAAGACGCTCTGGAGTATAAGTCGCACCAGCTAAATAACAGATGAGAGAACATGGTGAATAGGTGTACGTATGCTAACGCTAACACTTTCAGCTACATGAGGCACAGACAGAACTGTGGTAAGTGTCTGGTATGTTAACGTAACATATGAACAGTTATTCAGATAACTATAGCATAAAGAACATGCTAACAAGTTTAGCAAAGCATCAGTTTTACCCCAAATCACTAAATCCATTGAATTCTTCTTCCTCTGTGTCACTTCTAAACAACTCCACAAACTCCAGAGGAAGAGGAAGTGCAGATTCTTCTTCTGCGTCGCTTAGAGCCTAGAGCGCCCTCTTGTGGTCGTCAGTGTGAAAATAACAATTACTACCACCAAGTGGCACTGGCAAACTATGAAAAAAGGTGCGACTTATAGTCCAGAAAATATGGTACTCTAAATCTCACATTCACTACAATATTATATATAATATATAAAGATGGAATTGACATGAAGAACTATCAATAAGGCTGACTTTGAATGGGATTTTAGTCTGAAATACGCATTATTAAAATTTGAATAGCATTTTCATCAGATCTGCCACACTTGTATATGTAATATGTCAGTCATTAACAGTAACCATCATTAATATAAGGGAGGGGTGTGACACAATTCCCACAAACGAGTTCGGGTTCACGAGAACGAGATTTTGACACAATTTAGAACAAATTTTGGCCTCACAGTTTTTAATTTAACTTCATGTTTTCGCTTGTCATTGTTTGCGTTGCTTTTTTGGAAAGGTGTAACTCGGTCATCAAAGCAAAAATGTTTACGCATCGAGAAAAAGAAGAAAAACAAATGTCACCAGATCTTTATGTGTGCACAGTCTTTTGTCCGTCTAATTTGCACCATAAAACGGTCCCATCCCTATTTGGAACTCCATTAATCTTTCTTAATATGTGGCTTATTCTGAGCACCAAAAGACGCCAAAAAACATATTATATTTGTTTCTAAATGACTGCCGTGCACCACAGGTTGAGAAACACTACTCCATGTATCACAGTTTTAAAAAGAAGCTAAGTTTTGTTCCGGACCGGCCCAATAATTGCCCGGGTATAATGGGTGTAGTCATTTTCCTGCAATGTAATGTAATGTCTGACATCACACCATCCCAAACTTATGCTTAATTTACCCCAAAAGAAACAACTTTTTTTGACCCTCTTAACATTTATTCAATCATTCAATCAATCAATCAAATATCAAATAAATATCCACAAATTCACGGCCGGTTGTAGCTGCCCTTCACCCCAATTTTAAAGGGCGTATGACAGGTTTGACTTTATTTTGTGTATTTGTACCTGTTGTACGTATAAATGATAGTTTTACAACAATTGAGTTGAGAAAACGTTACAAAATATGTAGGAAATGACAGGAAGTGACATCACACCAGGGACACTCGTTCCAGTCAAAGTTTATGCAGAATTTACACAAAATAAACAACCATTTTTCACCCTCTAAATATTAATTCAACAAGAAAGTCGCTCTCATATATTTTTATTTGTCAAATAAAAAAATATATGAGTTTTTGCCCAGTGTTTGCTGGGTAATTTCCTAGTGTGAGGTCATCGATTGCAAACAGGAAGTGAAATTATAAACCTAAAAAATGTGTTATTCTGTGATAACAATTTTTAGCAAAATTCAAAATATGTTTATCTTAACTGCATTTTAGCTCAATGAGTCGTCCGACCTGTAGGGGGCACTTTAAATCTTGAGTTTGTACATGGTTTGGTCGTCTCGTGTACCGCACCCGTCGCTCACCGCACTCGTCGCTCACCATACCCGTCGCTCACCGTACCCCGTCGCTCACCGTACCCGTCGCTCACCGTACCCGTCGCTCACCGCACCCGTCGCTAACCTCACTTGTTGCTAACCGCCCCCCTCGCTAACCGCTCGTCTTCTCCTCCTGTCGTCCGCAGTGAGCGACAGCTGCTTCAAGAACTTGGCCGAGGACCGGAGCGGGGTCAATCTGAAGGATCTGGTCCACGATCCCTCTCTGTGAGTCCAAAACGCAGATCAAACACATCCGGATTCAGCATTCATTACCGTCTTTAATAACCGCGCTCCCTGTATTCCTCCCTCTGCAGGCTCGGGGGAGTCATCGCCGCCTACAAAATCGTCCCGGATGAGATCGATGAAATAAAGGTAAGGCTTTTGATCGCGCGTTACTTCCTGCACCGTTCCTGCGCTGGTGAAATTAGGACGGAACCATTCATTAAAACTGAATTAAAATCACAATTGTTGTAGTTGGAAATTTGCAAAGGCTGCTGTTATAAGGAGATAAAATGTCCTCAGCAGAGAGCTTAATATCTTGTAGTTGTTTAAGCTGTAGTTTAACGTGTGAACGCTTAGTTTAGCAGTTTTTTGTGTTATTCCTTAAATGTCCAGGTGGGATCCATAACAAAAGTACATTTTTTTGATTATATTCCATGTTCCAGGTTCATTTAGGAAATGATTTGATACGATACATGGCTCACGATATGACACGATAGGACAAAATGTGACTTGTGCTGAACAGTTTTGAAATGATCTTGAGCTTTATCGCTCTTTTTTAGATAGTACGAGACCACAATGGTTGATAAAATACAGTACTGTTATTTTGTGTTGAAAATGTCTGTTAAAACTGCTTTTTTAATTCTCATTGTGTTTTCGGAATCAAGAGCGGACTATTTTCCGTTTGAAATAGATTTTGAAAATGTACTTTAACACTAATGCGATACAAAAATACATGAATTACTCCCAAAATACATGTGTTAAATCAAGGCTCATGTATTGTATTGTGTGATTTGGAGTTTGGTTTCTGTTTTTATATTTCAGGACATTTTGCTGGAGTGTGTATGTCAATCAATGGATTTTTAGAGTTACTGTACAAGTAAAGAAAGAAAGAAAGAAAGAAACAGAAAAAGACCAAAAACAAGTAAATAAGGCACGAAAGAAC
>NW_027315846.1:6146162-6149741 GCF_026437365.1 Eucyclogobius newberryi
CCCTCGCTCCGCCAGTGTCAAAGGGCCTCCGCGAGCACGCAGACAGGGGCCCATGTGAGAGAACGCAGCGTGTACAGGTAAATACGGTATATATTAAAAATGTCTCGTGCATGTTCAGATGGTAGACGGTGAAGATAAGTGGAGAGGCATTCAGGTGTGCGGGAGAAAAGAACAGAAAGGGAAATATGTTAGCTTAGCGCGCGATATATCACAATGAAGTATCGTGATTGCTACATTGGCTAACGCATTATTATCCACGGCTGTTCAACTTGAAGTGCGTGTCACGTCATATCGTCATGTTTTTCTCATTTGTATTTATTTTTGGTGGAATTTCCCCCCTTGGTAAATGTTCATCATAGTTTTAGAAAATTTGAACATTTACCGTAAAAAACAAAAAAACGGAATTCCTTTATGATGTCATCAATAAGCGACATCCGTCAAAAATGCAGAGATCATTTATTTTGGTGGATTTTCTCCATTGGTAAATGTTTATCTTCGTTTTAGATATGTCAAGTGTCAGTTTGAGAAGACAATTTGAACATTTAAATTCAAAAATAGATACAGGAATCCCTCTGTGATGTCATCAAAACGCGACATTCAAAAATGACAAAAATGCAGAGATCATTCATTTTGGTGGAATTTCTCCTGTGGTAAATGTTTATCATATGTCAAGTTTGGAAAGAAAATTTGAACATCTAAAGTAAAAACAAGACAAAACGGGAATCCCTCTGTGATGTCATCAATAAGTGTCATTCTGTCAAAAACGCAGAGATCCTTTATTTTGGTAGAATTTCCCCCAAGGTTAATTTTTATCGTTTTACATATGTCAAGTTGCAGTTTGGGAAGAATTTTTTTTACATTTAAAGTAAAAAAATATATATAAACAGGAATTCCTCTGTGATGTCATCAATAAGCGACGTTGCATAATTTATTTTGTTGGGATTTGCCCCGTGGTAAATGTTTCTCATCGTTTTACTTATTATTATTACTATTACTTATTATTAGTAGCAGTTTGGGATTTTTTTTTTTTACATTTTAAGTAAAAAAACAACAACAAAAAAACAAGAATCCCTCTGTGATGTCATCAATTAGCGACATTCCGCCAAAAACACAGAGATCATTCACATGCGACTGACAGTTTTCACAGTTCAAACACTATTTTAACAATATAAAGGTGTTATCAGGCATTAATATTTCTCAAATCATAACTATTGTGTAAATGATGTGGATTTTGGCCTGTGTTTACTGTCTGGTTGCTAGGTAACAGTCGTGGAATTACCTGTGTCACATCTGCTGCTCGTGTCCAAGCAGGAAGTGACATTATGAACGTCACCGAAATGGTCAAACTGGGGGGAAATAGGCTAACTATTGAATAAAATCATAAATATAAATGTGTGGTCTAAACTGTCGTGGTTTGGTCCTGTTTAATCCTTGTTTAATTCTGCGTCACACTCATTTAGTTCTGGTTTAGTCCTATAGATACTGGGATAGTCGCGGTTCTAGTTTAATTCAGGTTCTACGGCTTTACAAAAATAAACTGAATAGAATATGTTGTGCACTTCAGTCCGGCGTGTCTAAAAACATACTGTATATTCAACAAATCCAACAATATTTCAGTCTTTTAAGTACTTTAACAACCATAACGTCGCCATAATCTCCAGCATAATCTAACATTAGCTGCAAACGTACAGCCAAAACAGCAATAACCTTTTCTTTTCATGTACATAATTTGGCAAAAGTATTATAATATGGACCAAAAATGTGGAGAGAAATGATTGAGATTCGGTGCCTGGACTGAGGAAGAAGGCGATACTGTATGCAGGCTGTGATTGGCCGACAGTGACATGACCTTCAACACATTCCGGAATAAAATAAATAAAATAAATAAAATAAATAAAATAAATAAAATAAATAAAATAAATAAAATAAAATATAGACAGTATAAATAAAAATAAAACGTTGCGGCGCTGTTGTATGTCTTTTAGTTTTCTGATTCCGAGTCGACGGCTTCAGCATTCAGCGGCTTACACGCTAAACATTTTGAATATTTCGAATTAATTTCTCCGAATGTCCATCCCCTCTCTTCGCCGCGATCACACACTTACATCTCTCCTGTTCAATGAAGCAAAGATAAACCCAAACTATGTCATTTTTCTCTCTCTTTCTCTCCTGTTTCCCTCTTTCTCTCGAGGGATGAAGCGAGTCCCATCTTTTTTTTCATCCCCCTTTCGCATCCATCCATCACTTTCACATGTTTAAAGGAATCTCTCCCTCCCTCCTCTCTCTGTCTGTCCCTCTCTCTCTCACTCCGTCACCTCTTACTCAAACGCACGCCTCTTAATTGACTGCTGCTGTGGACGGGGCGGCACTTAGTCACCTGACATGTAGATCAATCACTTACACTTGATCCCTAATACCCTTAACAAGCCCCGTCCCTCGCTTAAAGGACACCGGGGCGCATCCTCGGACTCGCTCAGAGGGGGCGTAGGGAGCCCTCGTCCTCGGCGTGTACGGTGTCGTTTGGGTCGGTGGCTGCACGTGTGCTCTGGACGTTATTCTGACTTGAGAACGAAAACGCCCAAAACAAAAACATGAAGAACGTGGCCATTGTGTACAAGGTTTAGTTTTTTAGATATGATTGAGAATAATTCAACATTGCAACATGTAACTTTTGCCAGCAGGATGAATTCCTGTGATTTGTGAATTCGCATACTCTTGAGAATTCACCCGGACCGGCTCCGGTTGTCGGGGATCGGGCCTGAACCGCCGGTGGTCCAATCACACGGCAGCGTTGAGAGGCTGAGTAATAATTCAAATTTGTAACAATAAATCTCGTAATATCAATTAACATGTGAATCTAGGTGTTTTGTTTTTACATTTTTACCTGGTGCATCATTTGTTTGTCTCCATGGAGATGGACGAGCGCGATTCCATATGGTGTAGCATTCCTAGCAAAGCAATAAACCACCAGAAAAGTTACTGTATTTTCCGGACCATAAGTCGCTCCTTTTTTCATCGTTTTGCCCGGGGTGCGACTTATACTTATATTTGTACTTATATACTTAAACTCCGGAGCGACTTATATGTGATGTTATTTGTTATTTTCACACTTGCAACTGCATTTCATACTCCAGTGCCACTTATATATGTTTTTTTCTTCTCTATTATGCATTTTTTGGCTGGTGCGACTTATACTCCAGTGCGACTTATATATGTTTTTTTCTTCTCTATTTGCATTTTTTGGCTGGTGCAACTTATACTCCAGAGCGACTTATATGTGATATTATTTGTTATTTTCACACCGGCAACTTGCGGAGTTGTTTAAAAGTGACACAGAGGAAGAAGAATTCAATGGATTTAGTACGACTTATATATGTTTTTTTCTTCTCTATTATGCATTTTTTGGCTGGTGCGACTTATACTCCGGTGCGACTTATATATGTTTATTTCTTCTCTATTATGTATTTTTGGCTGGTGCGACTTATACTCCGGTGCGACTTATACTCTGGAAAATACGGTACATAGCGCACCTTTAAGTGTGACCACAATGTAATTATTCATCTATTATTATTATTATCG